>NC_136485.1:9361660-9449160 GCF_053919585.1 Euprymna scolopes
ATTCATTTATTCTCTGGTCCTTAAACTATATCCGATGGTGAGGCCCCAGCTTGCAGGCCTTAGGGAGTGTGGAGCCGCCCTTTAATTGTCATTGCTCCCAAGTCCACTCTGACCCGGAGTGGTAGCACCTGTTACGGTCCCAACTATGGGTTAAATATACTACGACTTAAAAAACAAATATACTATATTAAAAAATCGTTTTCAAAATCACCAGATTCGGCATTAAATAACCTGAAAAGGGTTGATATGCCGTAAAACAAAACAACCATCTATTCTCTATATTGCTCTGTTATTAAATTGAGCTTCTTAAATAAGGTTTGGTACATATTATAAGAAAATATATATCTACAGAAATATATATATATATATATATATATATATATGCGCTTAAAGAACTCTTAGTTATAAAGATCTGAACTGCTACTATCAACAGCATTGACAATAACAACCCCCCATCCTATTTCCCTAGAACGAAAGGATAATTGAGATTATAATTATGATTCTATCCAATTTATTTTATGAGTCTGTTAATATTATATTTTCACAGAGAATACAATATTAATAATCCGAAAAAAATCACAAACTATCAAGTAATTTTATTTTCACTAAGAAATAATGTAGTATAATATATTTTTTTTGAAATTCTTTGAGATGAGTAATGTTTATATTTATTTATTTATTTATTTGCGAACAGTTATACTCATCTTAATAGTTGTTATTACTATCCCGTCCTGGTTGACAACCCTAAGAAGGCATTATGAAGAGATAGCAGGAACATGGTAATACAACAACTTAAAAAGATGAGGACAAAAGTCTGTTATGAAATAAAGAAAAGTACTTGTACAGACTTCTACCCATGTGATAAAACAAATAAAATCTTAACCGTGACACGAAAAGAAAAAAATAAGGTCAGTATATTATTAATATAATACGACTTTCAGTAAACGGTATACATTATATAAATATCACACACTTCGTAAATATAACAGCTGCATAGAATACAACTGTAAGACACTTGAAACGGCATAGGTAACTAATCCAAATGCACTCAATAGTAAAATAAAGCTTGTACTTGTTATATAATTTTAACCTGATTAAGTGCGTTGTTAAATCGAACAGCCCCCCCCATACCCTGGCTAGAATATATATGGGAGCTAAGAGTAGTAATTTAGCCATTCCAAAGAAAAAAAAAACACTACAAGAAAGACAAAATAGTAGTTTTATACTTTATGCGTTTTATTTTACTACTTCATAATTTTTATTACGCATAACTTAATTTTTATCCATATAGGTTACTAAAAGTCAGATTACAATTCAAAAGCATACACTTTGAAAATGTTCAATGACACCTAAAGTAAAATGTAATATTTTACAATTTTAATATTTTTTTGTTGAAAATGGTATATCTATATAAATAATTACTAAATAATAAGATAAATTCAGTTTTTACATGCAACCAATGACATTAAAATAAATTCAACATGATTTTAAAATTTAATTGCAATTAAATTTGAAGAATTCACTTTGTGTACTGTATAAAATGCAATTTAAAATTAATAAAGCTCAAATTAAACTTTGCCCTTTTATATTATTTCAAGTTAATTAAATGCTTTGTAGTGAAGTATGTTTTATTCCGTGGAGTGCATGACTAAACATCATATATATATATATATATATATATATATATATATATATATATATATATATATATATATATATATATATATATATATGTGTGTGTATGTATGTATGTATGTTCATGTCATGTCATGTTATATGCTACTGGTACCATGTAACCCAGTACTACCTGCCTCATGATCGGGTCATCGGCGACTAAACTGGTTCGCACACCAGACTGGTTTGGTGAAGAGGGTGGCTAGTCTTCCCGAAGGATTAAAAACAAGACCTTCCAAAGGGCGAATGAACCCTTTTTCGGGGTCAACGGCCAACTAGCACCGTGTGTGTTTGTGTATGCATGTGTGTGTTGGGGTGGAGAGGGCTGCCGTAAGCTGTGGTGAAGGCAACTTTTCTAGGAGAAGCAAATCTCTGATTTAAAAAACCATAGAGCGGGAGACCAATACCCGCATTAAGCTGGTCTGCAATTTTACTTGTGGCTGGCTATCTTTTTCTTGCTTGTTGCTGGATCTCAACAATTTGAACCGTGAGAGAGACTTAGCTGTCGTACAAAGCCAATACTCTGTAACATCACCTGTGTACAAATACTCCCTCAGGTATTTGTCTATTAAAATGGTCCTGTGGCGATAGACGTCATTTTTTGGGCTCATGGGCTTTAAGTGTCTGAGAGAGTGGCACTCGACTGACAAGACGTTGCAATCATAATGTATGTGTGTATGTATATATGTATATATGAGAACAATCAACGAAATAGGAATTGTATGTGTAACCGATATAAGCAAGAGTAAACTTTAATCTAATATAAATATAAGTATTTATATATACATTTATTAATTCCAACCAAAAACAGTCGAGTTGTTTTAAAAGAAAGTAAGAGAGTAAATTAAAATTAATTTTTTCTTTGAGTATTCTGTCGAACAATAAATTTAATTGTAATGTTTTTTTCGCAGTTTTAATGATTTTCTATTCTCTCTCCCTCACATACAAACACACGAACTCATACAGACACACACACACACACCCATACACACATATATACACCCATATATATATATATATATATATATATATATATATATATATATATATATATATAAACAATGTTTATAAGAGAAAATATATTGTAATCCAAATAAAGGATTCGTATCTGTTACAAGACAAAACACAACTATTTAATCGAAATATTGAGTATTCCCGAACATAGAAGGAAAAACCATATCAACATAATTTGATTAGTGAAATTCTGACTTATTAAAGACGTGTAAAAATATTTTACTTACAATAACATTTAACTTCTGTGCCAATATTTGAATGTAGTAAATACAAAATCCAAGGATCAACTCAAAATAACACTGGTATTTAAATTTGAACAAAATACAGATATCAATTTAAATGTGTTAAAATGCTTACCGGAGAGAAGAGCAGCGACCCCAGCAACGAGTACAGAGATAACCACTGAAGGCCCGGCTTGCTGATGAGCGACATGCGTAATTATAACGTAGATACCAATACCTAAAGTACTCCCAACACCTGGAAAGACAACAAAAAGAAAAACACAATTATAAATTTAGACGCGTACTTAGTTGAAACATGCATTATGCGCATCTTCTAATTTACTGTAAAAACTGACATTCACATACAGCAATTATGGGATATAAAAGGACAGCTATAACGCTTTAATGCCAGACCGTTTTTAAGTTTAAGACGACTGAAAAGTGGCAATATGTTCAGAAAATGATTGATGTTATTTCAGTTTCCTAAGTCCTCAAGTTGCATCGTGAAGATGCAACTTGAGGACTTAGAAAAACAGTAAAGTTGCATCTTCAGGACTTTTGAGGACTTAGGAAATGCAGTTAAGTTGCATCATCAAGAGAATCTAATAGAGAGTAAACTGTACTCAATAACTGTTGAATAACATGTGTAACCATACCATTCCAAATCGTATTAGAAGAATGAAGACTGTAACTCAGACATTATTTTAACTATTTACGTCCAACACACAGTCAGTGACTTTAAGATCTTAACCACGTCGTTTTCGATATATATATATATATATATATATATATATATATATATATATATATATATATATAGTAATTTATAAAATATATATGGCGATTAAGTTACACTGAATATTCGCCGTTTCATCCACTCTAGGACTCTTCAGGCTTATGCGCGAATTCTGTGGTTGTTTATCGTTTTTATATGCTCCTCTTCTATTGAGATTTTAGTTAGCCAATTAGCTTTCTAGTATCCACCGCGCCGCTTCCTATCAGCCAATGGGCATGCATTTTATCGGAAAAAAGGATCTGTTTTAAAACTAGGTTAAGGTTCTTTTATTGTTAGTTTATATATAAATATATATATATATATATATATATGTGTGTACATACATATATGTACATATATATATACATATATGTACAGTGATGATCATATTTATTGGCACGGTAAAATAAAAGTTAAATTTTGTCTAATAAATTCTAAAAAAGGGATTAAATTAAAGAAAATAACAAAGTATATTATGTATTTTTAACTGGCCTTTCCGATGCAGCAATCGGATTTTAGAAAAAATAAATAACAAAGGAACAACAAACATAATTGCAAAAAACCCTTGTTCAAAATTATTGGCACGATTTATTTAATAATCAATTGTATAGCCTTTGGCCTTGATTACCTTCCTCAGTCGCTTTTCATAGTTTACAACCAAGTTGTTGCACTCTTCAGTAGTAATTTTAGCCCACTCTTCCTGACAATAATCCTCCAATTGAATAAGATTCTTAGGCTTCCTTTGCATTACCCTCAATTTTAATGTTCTCCATAAATTTTCAATTGGATTAAGGTCTGGGCTCTGTGATGGCCACTCCAAAACATTAATATGATTGTCCTCAAGCCATTTCTTAGTCAGTTTAGCCGAATGCTTTGGTTCATTATCTTGCATGAACCACCAACGACGACCAAGTGAGAGCTCTTTAGCAGAGTCTTTCAGGTTTTCATCCAATATTTTAACATAATCTTCCTTTTTTATGCTACCTGTGACCTTAACAAGTCGCCCTGGTCCAGAGGCAGCAAAGGATCCCCAAAACATCAAACTGCCTCCACCGTGCTTCACTGTGGCTATGGTGTTCTTAGGCAGGAAAGCTTCGCCAGATTTTCTGCAAATATAAGACACTTTATTATGGCCAAATAACTCTATTTTTGTTTCGTCAGTCCATAGAACACGTTTCCAGAATGCAACATCTTTATCAATATGACGTTTTGCAAAGGCTAGCCTTGCTTTCAGGTGCATAGGCTTCAATAAGGGAGTCTTTCTCGGACGACATGCTTTTAAACCAGCTCTCTTCAAAACTCTACCAACTGTATGTCGAGATACATTCACTCCAGAGGTGCTCTGTTCATCAACAATCTCCCCAACAGAGATCCTTGGGTTTTGTTTTACTTGTCGAACAATTTTCCGTTCATCTCTTGGGGAAAGAATCCTTTTTCTCCCTCTACCCTCTAAACTCATAACGTGGCCTTGCGATTTGAACTTGTTTATTATGGCTCTAACAGTGGATTTGGGAAGGTTTAGCTTCTTTGAAATCTTATCATAGCCCTCCCCATTGGTATGGCATGCTACAACAAGCTTCCTGACGTCTTCGCTGTGTTCCTTAGTTTTAACCATGGCGATTGAAAATTATAATTTAGTCACTTATAATAGTTTAAATAAATCGCTATCTAAAAATTATCTGAAAAAGATTATTCACTGAATTAGCGTTAAACAAGCATAATATGGCTATAAAAAAGTCCAGAAAGCACGTAAACCGGAAATTGATTGATATTATACTGATACTAAAAGAAAAACAAAGCTGTGCCAATAATTTTGAACAAGGGTTTTTTGCAATTATGTTTGTTGTTCCTTTGTTATTTATTTTTTCTAAAATCCGATTGCTGCATCGGAAAGGCCAGTTAAAAATACATAATATACTTTGTTATTTTCTTTAATTTAATCCCTTTTTTAGAATTTATTAGATAAAATTTAACTTTTATTTTACCGTGCCAATAAATATGATCATCACTGTATATACATACATATATGTGTGATCGTTTATGTATATTCATGTTTATTTAATTTATTTATTTGTTTATTTTCTATTGTTTTTGTTAGTTTGAAAACAATTTTTTATATCGCTATTCTAGAATAAATTTTATTTTGTGAACACAATTATTTGCTATTTCTCTTCTACAGTTTAATAGATGTTGTGGTTCTTTAAAGTACATGATAGCACATTTTTCATGAAGGCAGAATCTACATGGGTCGTCTAGATGCCTACACGTGGTAGCTTGTCTTATTATTTTCCATTCGACTACCGGCGAATGTCCGCTTTCTTTGAGTTCCCAGTATTTATTTGCTAGTATTGTTTTTATACGGTGTTTTTTTTATTGTTGAATGTACTTTTGTGGTCATAGTATGGGGTTTTGAAATCTAATGAAGTCATGCCTACGTAATATTTCTTGTTATTCGGGTTTTCTTTCGCAAATATTGTTGCTTTTAGTTAGACATTTATTTTGAACTGGGCAAAATGTGCGGTGGCTACAGTTGCATTTATCTTGTTCGTTATTAGTATTTTTATTTATAGAATGGTTGTTATTGTCCGGGGTTGGTGTATTATTATTATTATTATTATTATTTCTGCTAGTGGTGGTTTTATTTTTATCATGGTGTCTACTTTTTTATTGTTTATTTTGTTGTCGTTTACATTGTTTTTATTTAATATTTTGTTATTATGTGCTTTAATTATCATCTCTAAATTTTCGCAACAACTGTAGGATAACTTTAAGGTATTTTTATTGAAGATTTTGTGTAAGGGGTTGGTTGCGGGAAAGTGTTTTTCAATAAGATCTATAAATTTCTTGCCAAGTTTTGTTTTTAACATTGGATTGTATGGGGCCGTATACCAAATTATAGTTCTTTTTCTTCTATTTATAATGTTATTATATTTATTGGTGTTTTGTTGCTTATATTGATCGAAATTTTTGTATCCACTATTTTTTAGGGCTGTTTCGTAGATATTGGCTGCCCTGTTAAATGCATTTTCATCGCTTGAGTTATCACTGAGTCTACTTAGGATCGAGTTAGGAATCTGTTTTATAATTGATGGTGGGTGATTGGACTTAGGGTTTACGTATATTGGAGTGGCGTTATCTTTTTAGTGGGGTTCATATGGGTTTTTATCTAAATTTAACGTGACGTCCAGGAAGTTTGTTATTTTATTTAGCTGATACGTCTGCTTTTAGGCCTAATTTTTTCACTTCCTTGTGTATGATTTTCTTAAAGTTATCTGCCTTGACTTTGTTGGTTTTTTTTTATTATAGCTAGTCCGTCATCTCTATATAGGCCGATATTCGTAGTATCGAATATGCTTGTGAGGGTATATACAATGAATAATCCCACAAGATCTGATGCCTCTGCAGAATCCCTGGCACCCATCGCCAAATCAAACGAATTTTTCATTTTAGTTTTTATCCATTGGTTATTGTTATTTATTAGAACTGATTTTCTACATTTTTTAATGATGTTGATTTCTTCCGATGATATATCAGTGTATATCTCGGCAAATTCTAGGGCAATGTTAAAAAGTTCTTCGGATATCGAGGGATAAAAGTCTATGATGTCAAACTGTATAAACGTACATTTATCTTTGTCTTCTATATTTTTAAACCAGGTGATGGCTTCGGTAGTATTTGCCGACTGGTTTAATTCTAGGTCTGGCTGGATTTGTTTGTTTACTCTAGAATGTATTGTTTTGCTAATTCTACCTATTTCTGTTTTAGTTGGGTTTATCAGGCGGGTGCTGGGATTATTATTAAAGTCCCAGCAGAATGTATGCCTCTAGGTTTGAATTTGCCAACTTTATCACTAATTTTTAATTTGTTTACTTTCAGTATTTATTGTATCTATGTAGTCGCACTCGTTTGTGTCTAGTTTTTTTGTAGTTTTTCGTAATGTTTCCTGTGATTAGTTTGTTATATTCTTGCTTATCTATTTTATAAAAGTTTCTAGTTTTATCTGCTTTTACAAAGATTTTATTAAAGTTGTTTATGTTTCTAACGATATTGTGTAGTTTCCGTTGGAAATTGTTAGGTTTATTGTGGAATTCTAAGTTTTTAATTACTTTTAAAAGTTCATTTTCAAAGTTTATCAAAAGGTCTACTGTTTTCGCATTTTAAGGGTTTTAAAACCATAGGATTCTTTTTTGTTTACGTTTTCAGTTTTAAGGAAGAAATTTGCTCGCCATCGCATTCGGCGTATTAGTTCATCTGTTTTTTTTTTAATTAATTTAAAAATATAGCTTGCTGGGTGTGGGGATATTTTTTAGCGATGTTTCGTATAAAAACAACAATAGCGAATAAATACTGGGAACTTAAAGAAAGCGGACATCTATGAAACTGTTGAAGAGAAATAGCAAATTACTGTGTTCACAAAATCAAATTTATTCCAGGATAGAGATATAAAAAATAGTTTTAAAACTAACAAAAACAATAGAAAATAAATAAATAAATAAATTAAATAAACATACATATACATAAACGATCACATATATATGTATATATATATATGTGCATATATGTATGTACACATATATATATATATATATATTTATATATGAACTAACAATAAACAAAAACACTTGCCTAGTTTTAAAACAGATCCTTTGTCCGATAAAATGCATGCCCATTGGCTGATAGGAAGTGGTGCGGTGGATACTAGAAAGCTGATTGGCTAACTAAAATCTCAATAGGAGAGGAGCATATAAAAACGTTAAACAACCACAGAATTCGCGCATAAGCCTGAGGTGTCCTAGAGTGGATGAAACGCCGAATATTCAGTGTTGCTTAATCGCCATATATATTTTATAAATTACTAACTAGCTCTGCCTACCTATTGAGCAATTTGAAGTAAATACTTAAAGTGTATGCATAAATCTATACTTTCGTATATTAATTTTATGTAAGTAAATTAATTATATATATATATATATATATGCGTAGGTTGGATGTTTGTGTGTTAGTAGGTAGGTGGGTATGTGTATGTGTGTTTGTATTATATTTTAGAAAACATTTGCACTTGTAGTTGCAGTTTCAACTGTGCTTGTGGGCGGGTCAGAGGTATGGATCGCTTGTTGTTGATGAGAAAACTGCAGATTCAGTAGCACTCTTAGCGAGCAAGCATCCACATTTACCGATAACGCTGGTTGCCCTTAATTCTCCTAGCCGCTACCTGGTTGGCTGGCCGTCGTCAACAGGCCTTTTTTTTCTGTAAGCGGTAAGAAAGGAAACAGAACGAAAATTATAGCAATGCTGAAAGTATCGTGCATGAGAAGAATTCTGCAAACAAAAACCGCCTCAGAGACGCACAGTCCTAGTCTTCAGAGAACCTGCTAGACTTGACATCCGGATTTCAGCTGTTAGCGAAGTGAACTCTGCAGAGCAAGTCTCATTAGCTGAATAGAAAGCAAGCTATATACATTACTGGCCTGGAAAAGGAAGTACGAACGCAAACTGACAGGGACAGGATACCGCACCTTCTACTTTGACACTCTGACCTCCTTATGTCTCTTCTCTCTTTAGATGACAAGTATCCCATTCCAATTATGGTTTATGCCCCCCACACTTAAGGCGTATCCTACCTCTCCGAAAGCCTTCTACATAGTATTGAGGAAGTTCTTATGGCAAATAAACAGAGGACTGGATTCTGTCATAGGTGTGTACGGCATTTGATATTTACCAAGTGTTATTGAAGGACGTAGATAAGGCTACTGTATTGACATCTGAAGACGCTAGTAGGGGCTTGTTTTGACATTGTGGTCACCACTTATCAAGGCCCGGAAGCCACTCAGGGATAAGGGTTATTGCAAGTACAGTACGTTAGTATAGAGATTTAATGAAGTGTTTACTTAAGGGGGCAGTTCATTAGGAATTCTTTAACATTGGACTTGAAGACATCCAGGTTGTAGTCAGGTGGAAGACAGGCAGACGGAACAGAGTTCCACAGGCGTGCAGTTCTAAGAAAGAAGCTTTGTTCATGGAATCTACGTTTTGATTTAGGCACAGATAAAGAGTGGGGGAAATTTTTGACAGTGGATTCAGCTAGACGGGGGTTTTCCAGAGATTGGAGTTCAGACGAGCACCTGCCACAGAAATAACGACAAAACAAGGATAGGCTCGCAACGTCTCTTCTGTGGGAGAGAGGTTGCAGGGTAGAGAAAAGGACATCCCCCACTAAGCCACGAAGTCTATTTTGTACTCTGTCAAGGCAGGATTGGCTGTTTTTAGCAGCTCCTGCCCAGATATAGCAGCAGTATTCCATACTTCGACGGCTCTGTCGGTGGGGCATTAGAATACGCCGACTGCCCCCTTGCAGAGGGTAAAAGTCCCTCAATGGGGGTCCTGGATATGACCTTAAACTATATCCAGTGGTGAGGCCCCAGCTTGTGGGCTTTGGAGAGTGTGGAGCCATCCTTTAATTACCATTGCTCCCAGGTGCACTCTGACCCGGAGTGGTAGTACCTGTTAGGGTCCCAACTATGGGTTAAATAGCAACCGACATGAAAACAACAAATATATTCTATTAACAAAATTTTTCTTCAAAATCTTTGGATTCGGCATTAAATAACCCGGAAACAGTTGATATGCCGTAAAACAAAAACAACCAACCAACCAACCATCCTAGGACGTACTTGGCTTTTATATAGATAGAGAATTGCATCAGTAGTGAGATATCTTCTGAAGCGGTAGAAAGATCCCACCATCTTTCCAGCGACCTTGGCAACAGACTTGATGTACGTGTTCCATTTTATGTCAGGGGTAAAGGACAAACCCAGAAACTTGTCAAAACATGGGCTTCTCCTAGACGAGAGCCATCCATTTCAATTGATGCCAGATGGGGATCAGAGCGTTGATGATGTAAAGACTGCAAAACAGTGTCTCGGTATCATCAACTCCCTCTTATAGTAAAAAGCTCGTTTTGAAACAACGTGGATGCATCCGCACAACAAATGATGCTGTCTTCTGGACTATGCACTGGTGTGCCTGCACATAGTTAGCACACGTTTCATGCCTAATGGAGACTGACACAGATAATCGGCTCGTTAGAACAATACCCAAGATGACCAAGCCTCAAAAAAAAAAAAAAAAAGAGGTGGAGAATCTACGAGCGGATTGATTTGGGTGTCTCAAAAAAGAATGTTACAAGAAAATGGAGGAGCACCTTCACACCAGCAAGGGCAGTTCAAAAGTTGAGTACCCAGAAATTCAGTGCAAACGGCGGAAAATCATTCTCCAGGAAACAACAGCTGAAGTAGCAAGCTACTCAACCAGGAATATAAGAGACTGGTTCGGTAAGAATTACGTAGAGATACATGACATCTTACAGAAGAAGCGCAACTGCTTTGAGAGGGTCCTTGCAAAGTTTGACGACCTTGCAGCAAAAGTTGATTATAAAAATGCATGCGGTACATTTGAGAATACGTTAAGTAAAATGCAGAGGAAATTATTGATAATCGTTGCAGAACAAACCCAGCGTAACCAGATACTGGAAATAGCTAAAAGTTCTACCAGGAACTTCGTGCAAGATACGAATTAAGGCAGCAGGTTTTAGCTCTCTTAGGGGAATCTGACGACAACAGTCTCTTCAGTAACAATGGATTACCACTCCATTAACGCTGGACAGATCACTATGGGCATCTTTAGGGACAATGCAAGCCGAAGGCAACGGCGATCAAGAATATGTCCAGCAAGCAATGAAATCAGCAATCGACGACACCCAATTCAATAATAACTTGGGCTGATATAAAAAGCTGAATTGCTACACGGCTCCTGTAATCGACGGTATACTAAATGAGATGTATAAACACGGAGGTGACACATTTTGGGGCAAAATCTCGAGCTTCTTTCAGAGTTTCTAGGAAAGAGAATTTGTCCCACAATATCTTTGTGATGCAGTCATCGTTTCTCTGAATAAGAAAAAGGAAAAATCAGATTGCTCTTACTACAAGCGCGTCACCCTTTTATTTATTGTAGAAAAGAACTTTTGCTGAGGAAAATTCGTGAGAAAGCCATTGCCTTTTCCAAGAAAATAGAGGAATCACCAATATAATCTTTGTTCCTCAGCAAATTCAAGAGAAGTGCAGAGCAGTACAGTGGTTTTTATATTGCATTCATTGATCTGAAGAGTGCTTTGATATGGTAAACTAAGATGTTCTTTTCAATATTTTGTAAAACGTGACCACTCAGCAAAGCTCCTGGCAACACTGCGGCAACTGCATATGTGACAGATGTGTTACAATGAAACATACCGTCAACCTTTTACACTCTTTCACTATTGGAAATGGTATCAAACAAGATTATATCTTCGCACCAACGCTCTTCGCCATATTCTTCTGCATGATGCTCTGCGAGGTTTATGAGAACTTGAAGAGATTTATGTGCGGTATTGAACAGATGGTGGCGTTTTCGCCTCCCGCAGATCTAGTTTATACTAGGACCCGAAGGTGTTTATCTTCCAGCCACTCTTTGACAAAGACTTCTTTCTCGTAGCGCATAATTAACTTGCCTTTTAGGCAGTCATAAACCGCTTTGCCAATGCAGCAAAACTCTTTGCCTTAGCGATCAGCATCAATAAAACAGTAGTACTGTACTAAAAGTCTCCACGTGGGTCTTCAACACCTAAGTATCATTATCAATGTAACTTTACTGAGCGCGATATAATAAAAACAGCGCAGTTTTTTCCCTCTGGACCAAAACACCGTAGGTTTACAACAACCGATGCCAAATACACATTTATTACGTCTACACTTCGTAAATATCTTATGAACTATAGAACGACATTTTAGATGCATTCATTCATTCGTTATAATAAAACTGTAGATGGAATCCTAGGAGTGACATCATCACGATCGCAAGATATACAATAGAAGTAGCTGTTACTTTTCTCTCTAAATAAAAAAGTGCTAGTCTTGCTCTTAGTCGACACCAGGAAATGTTTTGCAATAGGGTTATATATGTGGGGTTGCCTTAATTTCTGGCGCATATACTTATACAGATACCGTTTCTCAACTCCAAAAATATCGATTCCTTCCTCATCACATTCTACACAAACTCATTGGCTGACATCTAAATAATCGGTCATTTTTGTATGAACGAAACCTCATAAAAAACGCTCCAGAGATTAAAACAACGATGGCTTCCTTGATTAGAATAGGCAATCCGTTCAGAATGTTGTTTTTACTTGATAAAAATGCAATAATACGTTTATTACAATATTCTCTAATTAAAATTGTATTTCCTTACGCAGACTTTTAAATAAATGTTTTTACAATCATATATGGAAACGATTGGATACAATAAACGTTTTGGTTTTCAAAGATTTTATGTTCGGAAAAATTGGTTTATTACTTATTTATTATGTTATTTCAACAAGGAAAAATGGAAGTTTTTATTATAATATCCGTATTTATTTAGTGCAAAAGAATAAAAAATGCATAAGAACCAACATTTAAAGTGGATATTGATCACGGACGCATATGATGGCAGATCGCGATACCATTAGCCATCATATGCATCTGAGACCTATATCAACTATACCATTAACCAAAACTAAGTGCATTCTTTGGTTCTGCCCTACTTTTACCTATTTTTCCAGGTTGTATTAAAGTTTAACGAGATCTTTCATTATAAGAAAGAAACACATATTTTCTATATTACGAGAAAGAAGAACAGAATAGTTACAAAAGACGCTCTCCGTGTAAAGAATAGCTTTCGAAATAATTTTTATGCATTATTATTGAAGCATGGAACTAAAATACATGAATACCCAACAGTTAAAATCTTCATCTTGCATTCTTTATTCCTTTATTTTTGAAAACACGTGTTTACATTAAAAAATAATTGATTACATTTTCGATAATAACGTAATTAAATCTAACACATTTAAAGTTTAAAAGGCAGATTTAATGAAACCAAAATTTAGTACTTATGCATTTATATAATCGCGATATTTGGAAATATTTTTTTTACAGGTTAAAATCGAATTTCACGATATTTTTTCTTTAGACAATGATAAGATGGAAGCACAGATTATTCACAAGACACTCTCCTCTCGTTTGGGCTTAGCTTCAAGTTAAGAGCAATTATTTATTCCTTTACTAAAAGTTCGATTTAATATAATTTTACATTTATTAAAATAATAAATTGTTAAGGTTATTTTTCCAGTGAAGACGCGTTCCTTTCTTCGATTTAATGCATTTAATATTATGCACATTGATTATTAAAAATTACATGTACGTTAACTTTTAACGTAGATATCCTAACAAAGGAATATGCAGGTGCTCTGTTTTATGATTGCATTGTATAAATATTGTCGAACAAAATTAAGCTGTTTGCTTTAATTCTACAGTAGATAAACCTCTGTTTATATTACTCGACTTATCGATATACACCGGACGAGTCACTTCCAGTAATTGTTTGTTAAATGTAGTACTTTCGAGGGTCGTAACGTCCTACATTTACCGTGGAGCAGTAAGTTAAAGCCTTTCCATTCGTAATTCCTTTCCCAACTTTCTCTGCACGTTCGATCCTGCCTTCTTCGGATATTTTCTTTTGTTTACATTTGTTTGGTTTCATATAAATGGCTTAGATTATTTTTTTCATTAGTCTTTGGGAAATGCTAAAAGGTCTAAAACAAAAACATGTGATTTTTTTTCCTATTTTTCCATTGTTATATCCTGGGCGTCAAGTTAAAGGACTACTTCACCAACAATGAATTACTCTAGAGAATGTAATTTACCAGTATTAAACAATGTCTCTGACCAGACAGCTTCGCTGGGCTGGGCACTTGTCTCAAATGGAAGAAACAAGATTGCCCTAAGTGGTGTTTATACCGAATTGACCCATAATTACCGAAACAGAGGGGCTTCGCAAAAAGCGCTTCAAGGACCACTGAGGCAACGGCTGCGCGTAGTTGATATTGTAGAAAAAGACTGCGCAATCAAGGCAAAAGCAGAGAAAGTTTAAGGGCTTTGCCAAAGCGAGGCTTTCGAGATCAACAATAGAAAGACCACAGAAGAACTACGTTAGAAGAAGGAGACCGTCATCTACTCAGGACGCCTATGCCAGACAAAGGACCGGTATGCCCAGTCACCAGAGGCTATGTTGCCAAGGACACTCTTCCCATTGTTCGCATGACCTTAGGAATTCTCGAGGAAAAAGAACAAGAAGAAAACAACTGCAGACAAATCGCTTATTTCTATCAAACTGATAAATATTATACAATACGCAAATGGTTCATGTGTTTACATAAAACGATTTTATAGAAATAGCAGGATTAGTATTCCATCACACGCAGATGGAACAATTATAGACATTTAACCGTCTGCAATAGTACAGAAAAATAACCATTTGTACAGGATATTTCCCGCGTGGTCCATTACTTAACGCTAGTGCATCCAGTGTTCCATGTAAATAAATATCTATTCCAGACTTAATCGTTACGAGGAAAGTAAAAGCGGTATGTTTAGTTTTAACATACTGCAAACGTTCTATAAAACAATTCTATCGTGTGAGACTTTTCGGGATATAACATCAGATACTTCCATGAAAACTAACAGTATCGTTAGAAAAATATTGGTCATTTATTCACCGTAATGTGATTTGAAAGCTGAATAAAAAATTTAAAGAGAGGTCAATCGAACATTAAATCATCTCGCACAACTGTAGATAACAAATAAAATTAAACAGAATCATCTACTGTGAAAATCAAATCATTTTAGAAAGAAGTTTCAGAAAGAAATAGAAATCTAGTGTCATCAGTTTTCCAGATTTAAAATCTAATTAAATATTGCTGAAGTATTCTATAAGTAAAAAGAAACAATCAAAGGTGTCCAATTAACTCGATGAGAAAATGAACAGACTATGTGAGTATAAATATTGCAAAAGCTTTTCTTTTTAGTGAATCCTCGTTCAGTATTTCTATTATAAAGATTATTAACAATTTTAGAATTCTGGCGATATATTACGCTTGAAAAAATAATAGGTTATTATTACCTATCTTATGCCTTATGTTACTATAAATTATCTAATCCGTGAAGCTCATTCTTTTTCTACCTACACATATATGCCCACTATATATATATATATATATATATATATATATATATATATATATATCAGTGGCGACTCTAGCCTACTATTGCTACTCGTGCCCCTGCCCTCTGTCAACTTCAGTTCCCCACCCGTGGTCCGTGGACCCAAAGTAAGTCACCATAGTTGCTATTGTGATTCTCCATTGTATTGCACAGATTGACTAACGTACCTTGCATGGTGTTTTTTTTTTAAAACAATCAAGCTACTGTATAATTTGTAGTCTTGTTAATGCAGTAGATAAGATATTCTTTTTTCCTTTTAAAACTACAGAAGAAATAAGAAGATGTTCATTACTATGACGAGAAAAATATGCTTATAGAATAAAGAAATTGATGACGATGCAACTAACCATGTTAGCAATTAAGTCCACAGCTCTATACACAACATTATAGCCGCTGTTATGGGATGTTCAATGAATCTGATGGTGACCGAACCAAGACCACCCGTTAAAAGCAGCATCGTTGTATTATGCCCAGATATATTTATGAACGTTTGGCTACTTAGTTATCGAAACTTGAATAGATACGTAATTTAATTGAGATCAGATTAAGTATTTTTGCTTGAAATTAATGGATGATTTATAATCCATTTTGAATGACATTGATCGAATTATTGGTCGTGCCGGGCACGAGTGGCACTTGTTCCATCTCCTCCCCTGATATATATATATATATATATATATATATATATATATATATATATATATATATATATATATATATATATAAATGAAAATATATGTCAAGTAACGCCCACAAAATATCTTTTTATGTTAAGAAAATAGCACCTTTTTCGTGTTCCAGCCCCGTATGGACCCGTTAAGCTAAAAGACCTATAATTCATATAACCGTTTCATTTCACATTGGTGCACGGGAAGAACGCTGCACATATGTCCACGCAGAAACTCTAAATTGCATTCTACGTTGCATTGATCGTTTGAAATTATTTTACAGAATGCCACCAATCAAAATCTAAGATGCAAAAGTTAAGTTACATGTTTTCATTTCGTTCTAAAAAAACATTAATTTCGAACCCACCCCTGTCTTATCAAAGAAAGTATTGTTTAATTTATACAAAGAAAGTATTGTTTAATTTATACGACAGAACTGTGTGCTTGTAAATCGAGAAAACTTCTAAATTTCACTAGTGATGTTGTACTGCATTAGAGGTTATCTTTGGTAAAAAAATCAGGCTGCTTATTCTTTATTCGAATTATTCCGAGCTTATAAAACACTCTCTAACACCATTCATAGGTATATGAAGTAAATTTATGTGAAAGTTAGGAAAATCGGATTGGTTGTTTGGGAATACATGGAGAACGAAGTTACGAACAGACTCACTCGAAAGAAGTCATTATGTATATATCCCGTAGTTGGACCTAGCTTCCCACAACTTTTCCATTTACCTTTTTCGATATTTTGTAATCGCCCCATACTACATAACCTGAGGAAATTACAAACAACATTTAGACGCTATACAAAGCTCTCTTCATATAAATAAATTCCTATTATGACGCCTAAAGCCTGATTAAAATAACTTTTTAAAGAGGATATATTTAAAGAATATGTGGAATGTGAAATTTAAGTGTTGAAAAAGAAACATTATACGTATGGAAAGGTTAATAAAGAAATAAATGATTAGATCATCAAGTTAATATTTAGAAACTATGAATAAGTATAACCTATGAAAAATAGAAGTAATATAAATTCAATAATCGTAATTAGTAATGAAATAACACACGAGTAATTTCAATAACCCAACTATTAATACTATCTAATATCCAGTAACTGCATGATATGGTGACACACAGATCAGATTCAGATAGATTTAAATGAAGTTAATAAAAAACAAAAAGGTTGAAGAAAACTAAGTGAGAAATTCGAGAAGTTAATATTAAGACAATAAATTTTAAATAAGGGTGATTAATAAATACTAAAGTCAAAATAATCAAATATGAATGCATGGAATTACGATAAATTGATGAAATGAAAAATATTGATGAAAAAAGTTATCTCCCTTAGAAAGAAAACATTACGAATTAAAATAAAGACGAAAGATACAGAAATAAAATGAAATTCTAAAATAACGATAAGAATTGAAAAGATAATTTTTACATTTAAATTATCTCATAATCAGAATGGGATGAAGATAACTTTTAGGTAATACTATTTAATAAACCATCTTATTACGGTTCTATGTTTAGAGATAACATGTTAAGCAAAAATTAATCAGTCGATCGTAACATGTAAACAAAGTTTATTCGAAACAATCGCAAGTTACGGAAAACTAGTGGAACACATGAATTAAATTATTAGAAAGTGTAGATTGCGGCAAAAATCAATTGAATTGACTAAGAAATTATTGATGAACGTAAGAATGTACACAATGTGATGTTCTAATTTTATATGTTGTTCTCATTATGTTTTTAGCGGAAATATTATACACATACTTGATTATAAAATGATAACCATATAGCTTTAATTACTGACTCAATTAATATGGACGTGGATTTTATTGGTATATAAATATTATCGAGATTTCATTATATTAAAAGTTTGGTTAAAAATAACAAGGTATGTATGTATATATATATATACATATATATATATATATACATTATATGTATATATATATACATTATATATATGTGTATATATATATGTATATATATGTATATATATATGCATATATACACGCATATATACATACATACCTAAATATTTTTAAGCCACCTTCTTTTGATAGAGATCTGTTGTAGAACATCTCACCCGTTACTTAATTGGCTGTAAATGCGAGGCTCGCCTTTTTTGTTATGAAGCGGTTTAAGCACCGTGAAAGTGGTGGACGAATGTTAGATTCCAATGGAAATTTGTTGAGGTCATATACGGACACCGCTCAGGTGGGTTAATAGGGAAAAGTGCCGGCTATCAACGCGATGGTTCTAGGTGTAATCCTCGGCTTGGGAAAGGTGCTAGTGTAGCTGCACTAAGATTTGATACAACGAAATTGTAGTGTCTGTGGATGAATACAAATATATATATATATATATATATATATATATATATATATATATATGTATGTATGTAGTATTTTTTACTTAAACGCTTTTTTACCTGATAACAAAATCTATTCACTAAACATATACAAGTCACAAAGCAAATTATGCCGAGCGTCTGAAAATACCGTTATCAACGACCGCCATGTTGACAGGAAAATAATACTTGAATCCAAGATAAACTTGTGAATACAAGAGAGGCAGTTGCCGTGGACATACTCACTGATAAAAGTGTAAATAAAAAAACTGACAAGTTCACAAATAACCATTTGTTATCGAACACAAAATAGCAAACACAGATGTTTTCTCAGGAAAGAGAAGACAGACGTCTTTCAACAAATTTCCCAACCAGGTGTCCTGATATGAACGGAAAAAGCCATCGATATTAAGCATGGAACTACACAACTGTAAACAAATTCTATATATTTATTTTTTTATAATAACAGGCAAATATTGATTTTAATTCCAGGAATATGAAAAAGTAATCACACACATACACACGAACACAAACACACACACAAGTTCATACGACGATGCTTTTCTAAAGAATCGAGTAATTATTTTAATATAATGGAATAAAATACCGCCGTCGATGCTTAGTGTAATCAATACAGAAGCTTGTGTTATAGATTTTAATGCAAATATAAGAATTATATAAATCAGCATATGAATCAGAAGTAGATAAGTGTTCTTATTCATATTCCTGTAGCACAAATAATATACTACATTCATTCTAATACAACCAAATATCAATGAACATCATAGTCGACAACCTCAGCTTTTTTCGCATATGGCAATCATATGTAATATTTCGATATATATATATACATATATATATATACATACATATATACACATATATATATATACATATATACATATATATATATATATATGATTGCAACGTCTTGTCAGAGGAGTGCCATTCCCTCAGACATTTAAAATCCATGAGCCCAAATGCCTGAAGGAGTATCTATATAAAGATGATGTTACAGAGTCTTAGCTTTGTACGACAGCTAAATATCTCTCTCAGTTCAAAATGTTGAGATCCAGGAACAAGCAAGAGCAATGTAGCCAGCAACAAATTAAACTGCAGACCAGCTTAATGCGGGTACTGGTCTTCCGCTTTATGGTTTTTTTTAAATCAGAGATGTGCTTCTCCTAGAAAGGTTGCCTTCACCATGGCTTACGGGAGACCTCTCCACCCCAATACACATATACACACACACACACACACACACACACACAAATATACACGGTGCTAGTTGGCCGTTGACCCAGAAAAAGAGTGCATTCGCCCTACATACATACACACATACATACACACATATATATCCATATATATACATACACACACACATATATATATATATATATATATATATATATATATATATATATATACCTTCACTTTTATCAAAAAGCGGTATGGACAATCTTTCTGCCAGTGCAGTTCTCCACATCCTTGGCATAGATAACAGATAACTCAAGCTTCTTTTGGAATTATTCCGGAGGGTTATGTTCGGATTTCGCTTGACTGTTTGAACATAATATTTTTATTACTTCGAAACACTTGCTACACTCGCCTCTTCTCTATTTTTGGAGCCTTCCTTCTCCGAGAAGATTGTTTGGCATCCCTCAGCCACCTGTTGAATAGTAATATTTTGTTCCTTTCCCATCTACTTAGTGCTCGGCCTCTTAGTTCAGCGTCCTTGGATGACCCTGTCTTTAATGATAATTAGGACCTTAAAGTTGTCGGCCGTCGAAGGACAATTCGATCGTCTGTTTCGGTATTATGTAGTCCACGAAATTTATGATCCGCAGCTTCCAATTTTTGTAATAAAAGATGAACCTTCATTTTTTTGCGTCATTACTAACAATAAATTCGGAATGCGTTGCCAAAATTGCGAAGAGACGTTGCGAGCCTGTCTTTATTATACCGTTATTTCCATAACAAGTGCTCATCTGAGCTCCAATCCCTGGCCCTCCCTCGCCAATCTTTCGCGAAAAACACCCGTCTAGCTGAAACCACTGTCAATAATTTTCCCCATTCGTCATCTGTGTCTAAATCAACACGTAGATTCCATGAACAAAGCTTATTTCTTAAAACTGCACGCCCGTAGGAGCCTCTTCCGTTTGCCTGTTTCCCACCTGACTACAACTTGGATGTCTTCAAGTCCAATATAAACAATTATCTGATAAACCACCCCCTTAAGTAAGACACTTTATCAAATCTCCATTACAAGCGATTACTACGATATTGTCCCATTGATTACTGTACACGCAATAACCCTTATCCCCGAGTGACTTCCTGGCCGTGATAAGTGGTGACTCCCCTGTAAAAAAATACCTTTGAAAAATCAACTCCTTTTTAGTACAATAGTGAAATCTATCCAATGCTGATCAGATCACATTCTGGTTTTACACGTTGCTTTCTTCGCTGTAACTTTAATTAGTAATTCAAATCTTTCCTTTGTCGGTATTTCCAGTATTTTCTCACTTAATTGCCTTCTCTCCTCTTCTTTCTTCTTTTCTATCCTCTTCTCTTTCTTTTCAATTTTTCTCTTTTTCTTCCATTTTCTTCTTTTTGTTTCTGTAATTGCAAAGCCTGAGAAACAAAAAGGAGTCTGCCGTAAACGTACCATTCCAACTAGTTGACATGGAAGCTCTAACCTTTTGAAAAATAAATTTACTCACAAGATAAATATGTGTCTAATGAATGCTAAACAGTTAAACCGCGACTATACGGAGAATATATGCCAAATTAATATTCAAGAAGAAAAAATAAAAAAGCGGTTTTAACAGAAAAAAATGTTAAATTTTCCACAGAGAACAAAAGATAATTGAGATTTTATTTTAACTGTCCTCAGAAGAAATTTTTGACTAAAATTCAAACAACCACAGCACATTACCAACACTCTGCGAGAAAGGTTGTCTCTCTAAAAATTACTCACACCCAAGAGTATTCTGTATCTCTACACAGCCACCATTAATACATACATCAACTATTTTGCCACATATTGATTGGTGCATTTGCTAATAGTTATTCACTCATAGAATAGAGTCGCATACATAATAAACCCCGTACTGTCAAGCAAACATAAAACTCTGTCCCATCGACGAAATTGTGCACCCCCCTGTCTATCATTCATTTACTTGGGCGTCCGCGCTCGTTTCTGGCTTGATAAGTAAAAAAAAGAAAGCTAAAAAGTGTTACGTACAATATCAACCAGCGCGACCTCAATAACGAAACAGGAAGAAGGCAGTTTAATTTTACGTTGAGAATCATTCCGCTGATGAATGATTTTTCAATCCGAAATGAGAAAAAAAAAACTTCACATCTAAAACTTGTTCTAAAACAGTTTACTTCCTTATGCTATATTTGGGATATTCTTTTTCTTGTCAACACACACACACACACACACACACACACACACACATATATATATATATATATACATATATATATATATATATATATATATATATATATACTAGCAGAGCGCCTGCCATTTCCCAGTGGTAAAATATGCTTAAATATGACATTTTGATTAAAGCAGATTTCGTATTTTTTGTTATATGATGTTCAACCCAATACATGTTAATGATTTAAAAAGTTTTAAAAAATGATTCTTTCGTAACCATCGAGAATCGAAAAGTTTACCTTACGAAGTAGTTTGAGCTATGCCGTTAATGACAGAGCTATTGAAACATTTCCGCTGTAAGGCTAAAAATTAAAACATGAACCAATAGCTTTTATTTTTCACTTATATATATATATATATATATATATATATATATATAAGTGAAAATGTCTATGTGGTTGTGTCTGCATGTCTACATTTCCCTACCAAACTACTCTGTCGATTTTCAGTCTACAGACTAAAGATTTGGCATAAAAGATTATTGATATTCGGGAGAATCTTCTTAATCGGTTTTGGGCGGGAAATCTGGATGTTAAAGGGGAAACGTTCAATAAATGTACCTTTTAAAACTCTACCAAACTCCTCTGCTTATTTTGAGTGTTAACATTGAGATATTAGATAGACATTACTTGAACATGGATCAAACATTTTAAGTAAAAAAAAAACAATAAATGTTAACGCCCAAAAATAGGGTGAATTTAAAAAAAAATGACCACTTAAGTTTCCGCCAAATTGCTCAGCCAATTCTTTGTCTAAACATTTAGAATTTTACAAAAAATGTATTCAGACAAAAGACAATCGTTTTAATCGGGTTTTGGCCGAGAATTTGGTTTTGGCCGAGAATTTGGCTGCCAAGGGCACAAAGTTCAAAAGATTTAATATTTCCGGTCTATATCAAATAATTCAGCTAATTTGAAGTCTAAACCTTTGAAATTTTACATAAAGTATATTCAGACATGCAGCAAGCTTTTTTTATAAGTTTTTAGGCGAAATTTGGCTGCCAAAAGGTCAACGTCGACAGAGTTGACCTTTGCAGAATCTACTAAACTACTTCGTCAATGTGGGGTCTAAACACTGAAAATTTTGCGTGTAGGTTACCTGGATATGGGTCACACTTTTAATATATATATATATATATATGCGCACATAAAGTCATGAACGGTACATAAGGTCGGAGCATCACCGAGCGTAACTGCATACACACACACACACACACACACACACATATATATATATATATATATATATATATATATATATATATATATATATAAACGTACATACATATTGCAATTTAATGACGACCAAAGAATATGTATTATATTAAATAAAAAATATCAATACATTCACATAAATCACATTAAGAAGAATATTCGGTAAAAAATGAAACACATCCCAACAACTATTAATTTCAAAACTAAAATGAGATACTTTTACAGAAATACAAACATTATATATCATATCAAATACGTATACTGATCATTGCGTAAGCATTCATGATACTTACTTGAATAAAATATACAAAACATACTCCTGTAAAAATATTCAAATTAATTAGCATTTTGAAATATACTAATAGAAAAACTGGTTATCAATTTAAGTTTCGGTATACTTTAAATTAGTTTTATTTTTCATGTATTTATGAACTGTATTAGTTGTCATGTAAAAACCTCAAACAATTAGAACAACGTGAACAATAATATATTTTGATTGCATCTGCATTGCAACGCTGTGAATTCTCGTCAGACACTGTTATCTATAATTGTTGTTTTCTTTCAAACAATGTTTAGTTTTTTGTATTCTTATTTTGTAATAAATAAACAGCAAATAGCAGAATTATCACAAAGAAAAGTGTTTTATACGCGCTAATACAAATAGAATCACTGTTAAATCTAAATCTATTCTCGATCAAATTGGGGGTTTGATCTTAGTGGACTTTTAATATATTGCCAACATAGAAAGAGAGAATTACCAGATCTTTAAAATACATTATGGAAATGTTAATTGCATTGAGAGGAATCATGCCCACTATAGCTATCATTGCTTAAACGAATCATGTATGAACAGGTGACTGAAATATTTAATTATTCGACTGTGAACCATGATCACGTGGTACAATGGAAGAGTAAGGAAACGTACATAAATAATTAATTATTTCGTACTTTTATCTCTGTGACACTTGAAAGATAAATTATTTTTAAATGTTCTGAAAAAGAAACGTTGACACAATTCATAACCACAGTCCAAGATGGCGATATATAAAACTAATCTTTTTTGGCTTTAATCACATGTACGTTACATTAGGATTCTGCAAATAGTTCCACGTGTCCTCAAATAGTTGGTAGTAACATGTTAGATATACAATATAAAACTGGATTATTAAGGAGAGCAACAAACCATTTATATTTCCTTAACGTAAAATCCAAAATTCAGAAAAGTCCTGTCATTTCGGATGATAATTTTCTCGATCGATTTATATGCATTTGTACGGGTGGATGGATTTTCCTTAACTAATAAGGGAATTATAGATTAAACATCTAAATGAAAACACTAGCAGAACTCTAGTTGTGCATCGAAAATGAATTAAGACGAAAAATAAATGTTTAACTCTTAAGAAAAGACGTTTACGAATGTATTACTTATAATGTAATTCGCGCAAAAATGTTCATACACGGGGTCATCTGGTCAGTGACTGCACTTAATGATATCTCAGACATGCTGTTTACTGCAAACAAACCTGTACGGAGAGGGCTAAAAGAAGAAAATCGTGCCCTAGCAGATTTCAAGTAAAACAACGTGTAAAAAATGCCTGAATATTGGATATAAGTAAAGGTGCTTAGCACCAAAAATAATCATAGCTCAGTGATATCAGGAGGCTCATCCACGTAAATATCTGAACATTCCGTAACGTATGTGATATAACTGCTGCTTCTTTATCATCAGCTAGGACTTTTAAATTCAGGAATTTTTCGTTTATTGTTTTCTGTTGATACGTTTTTATTTGTATTGCATATATTTCACGATGTACACAATGCATTGGTTTGAAACGTGACAGTATTTGCCATTATTAAATATTTGAAACCCTGCAATTTGAAATGATATGAAGCGAGATGGACCACATAACAATAAACAAGATCATTTGTCTCATTCATGCTGTAGAAACTTATTGTGGAACCGAGCTGATGCCTTTATACCATATCATTTGCATGTAATTAGTGACTATTTCTGATAATATACAGGTTTGTTGTACATATAAATGAAGTTAACGGTTCGCTTGGTCCAAAGAATTAACACCATTGCGAGGAGGACGAGGGAGAATCAGGTTGTAAACACGCATAGCACGTAATGAACTTTTGCTCGCAATATCATTGCAGTGATAACGAATGTTTTTTTTGTTTTTTTTACACAGTGATCACCACTTATCAAGGCCCGGAAGCCACTCAGGGATAAGGGTTATTGCAAGTACATTACGTTAGTGTGGAGGTTTGATGAAGTGTTTACTTAAGGGGGCGGTTCATTAGGAATTTTTTAACATTGGACTTGAAGACATCCAGGTTGTAGTCCGGTGGGAAGCAGGCAGACGGAACAGAGTTCCACAGGCGTGCAGTTCTAAGAAAGAAGCTTTGTTTATGGAATCCGCGTTTTGATTTAAGCACAGATATAGAGTGGGGGAAATTTTTCACAGTGGATTCAGCTAGACGGTTGTTTTTCGTGAAAGATTAGCGAGGGGGACCAGAGATTGGAGTTCAGACGAGCACCTGCCATGGAAATAACGATAAAACAATACATATATATATATATATATATATATATATATATATATATATACTCCTATAGATTTGTTTATTTGTGCATTGATATTAATATTAAAACCCCTATTTTTAGAAAGAAAATATAATTGTTTGGAACATGGGAAGTCGGGGAATTGTATTTATCCGCACCAGATCTGGTTAATTTTAATATTCTTTTAAACATTCATTTTAATTAGTTTCATTGTAGTTTTTCGGTTTTCTGATGAGATAATCGTCTTTAATTCACTATTCTGTGTAATTACATTCATACAGATATTCTACATGATTTATACTTCCGTTATATATGGTAAGAAACTTTTAGTAAACACAATATTGTTGATATCTATATAAGCCCATTGCTGAGAAAACGATGACCTCCGACTCCCGTACATAAAATATGTTAATCCGTACATATTATCAAGGTCGACAAGATGGTTTTGGACTAGGTTAAAACGAAATGAAAATTACATTCAAGATAATATACATAACACAATTTATCAATCCTCATTTTAAAAAACAATATATATATACATATATATATATATATATATAGTTTGTTTATTATACATATATTATTGGCAACATGTGGGCATACATGTTACAGTTGGGTCCCAATTCATAAAGATCCACCTAATCAGACGGGAAAAAGAAAAAAAAAAACATAAAATAGCGTTTTCTTTCCAGGTCTGATTAGCTGGAATTCTCTGAATTCTGTTCCAGTTATTAAATAGCATTTTCTTTCCTGGTCTCTTTAGATGGGTCTCTCTGAAGTTAGATATCACTGAAACATGTATGCACATATGTAATCGTAAATGTTTGTATAATAAACATACTATATACTTGTCTGGCCCTTTATTTAGGACTATTAAATAATTACATGGGTTCAGTGGAATTACATCAAGGAAACTAGTCTATACACCTATTATAAATATATATATATATATATATATATATACACACACACACACTCACCCCCATATATATATATATATATATATATATATATATATATTCAAGTAAATATTATTAAATGCAACGGATACATTTTGCTTTGAAATTATTTTTTTTAATTTTACCGTGTAATTTATTTTGTATCCAAATCAAAAATATGTTTTTTAAAATTTCCGTAGCTGAAAAAGATTATACGAAAAAGCAACGCATTTTGTTAAAAAAATCATAAAGCAAGGTGTCTCCGTCGCATCTTATAATAGTTGTTTGAATGAAACATGCTGCCTAAATATACCAATATATATATATATATATATATATATATATATATATATATATATATATATATATATATATATATATATATATATATGTGTGTGTGTGTGTGTGTGTGTGTGTGTATGTGTGTGTACGTGTGTGTGTGTATGTGCCTATAATTTACTTGACTACAAACTGCTAACGCATTATTTCCCGGTCTAACTCATCATACATTTTCTTGAAACACGATATTAATTTCAATCCTGTACTGATTTGTTTACTTTAGGCGTCGCGTAACTATACCTTAAATTTATTAAAGCCGAGTTACTTGGCTGTATGTGAATTTCCATGGGCAGTTATAATATTGGGGGAAATGATGAAAATGAAACGGTAAATAATGACCAGTTAAAACATGTTGTACTGTTATGTCATGTCCGAGAAAGCATCCGTTACTGCAAAACACATCCAAACTCAAAACTTAAATGCCGTTTACAAAAACTGATAAAAACATAACTATGTTTTACTGTTGGCTTTTCGTTTCAAATTTCTCTGTTTAAAAGAAGAAAAAAGTACAATAAACTGAAAGCAAATTATGATAATTGTTCGAGGCAAGAACGTGTCTTTGTCTATGAACACCGAAAATAGAATTCAGCTCCAAGACCGTACATACAAACATGATCGATGATCAAATATGTTCGTTGGCCAAGTATTATTTTGGATTATAGATTTTTCTTAAGAGATAAAATAATTTTGCCCTTGTGAGAACAGAATGAAAGTTTCGCGATCAGTGAATATATTACTTAGATAGATTTTGAAAGAACATGTAACATATATGTATTAATATTTCCATAGTGAAAAAAAAATAACAGCAATAAGGTTTTGGTAATAATCCAAAATATAAGACAGATGGTTATCAACATAATTCTACACGTTAAAAACTCTACGGTACGGATTAACGTTAATCTGGTTTGTTAACAGATGAAGATTCACAATTTAATTGCACCACAACATATTATGATTGTGCATGTGCAATTAATTGAATACACACACACACATACAAACACGCACACATATATATATATATATATATATATATATAATGATACGTTACACAATAGGTGGTATGACACCTTGGCTGCACATTCTTCTTTCCAACTCCTCGATAAAACTATATGAATTGGAATAAAAACATTGATCGCATTGCAAGAGCTGCTGCAAAGAAGGTGGGTTCCCTCTACCGTGCTAGAAGCCTACTCTTACCTGAGAGTATCATCTGCCTCTACTGCTTACTATTCGCCCATGTATGGATAATTGTTGCTACCGAAGGCCCGATGCATCTACAAATAGTTTCCTCCTCTTTAATAAGGGCCAAAAAATAATCTTAAATCTATTAGGACACGCATTATTAACTTACATCCAACCCTGCCCCATCGCCGCAATGTTGCATTACGGTGCTTGTTTTAAAATATTTTAATGGAATGTTCTCTTATGAACTCGTTGTTCTTGTGCCACCATCTACGTATATATGCCCGATGCACCGCTTACAAAAAATAAAAAATAAAAAATAACACCCCTCGCTGTTGAAATTCATAAATACTAGAAAGATTTATACTTTTATATTTTCTGGCCTCGAAAAGCTAAACTTTAGAATTTTCTTCTTGCTATCTGCTTCCTATACTGTAATGATATGCAGACGTTTAAATGTAACGTAAACAAACATCTTCTTTGTATTTTCGAGGCATGGTTCCAAATAGTAGCACCTTACGTCCAAGTTGGAGTATGCCAGGTTAGGGGTGAACGTGTGATATATATATATATATATATATATATATATATATATATATATATATATATATATATATATATATATATATATATATACATAGCGTGTAGAAAAAATGTATAGGGGAAGTCGGGGTAAGTTGAGCCAATTTTCCATTTTGGCTCTTCAGAACCCAAACGACTAATTATTTTGCAAAGATGAGTGTATGATTATAAAATTCTTTTATTTGGGAACATTTTGAAACAAGTTGCAGTTTTCTGCTAGTACACTTAAACCGACCATGTGCTTTACAAAAATGCATATCAAATGGCTCAACTTGCCCCGCCCATGAGGCAAGTTGATCCAACCTCTGGGGTAAGTTGTGCCACACAGGGGTAAGTTGTGCCACGCAAAAATGTGTTGCAAATAAAGAAAGAACAAGCCCAAAATTGTTGCTGTGGTAATAAAACAAATTATAATAATGAAGTAGAAATGTTAATTACAGCGAATGAATTAACCAGCACAAAATTTGAAACGTATATCTGAAAGTAAGTTAATGAAGTTGCCACTGTGACAGGTCACAGCTGAAAACGAGCTAGCTAGAACAACGGACAGAACTGCCAGCATTATTTGGCTGTGGCAGCTTGTAAACAACATTTTCTGCATTGAAATCCGCTTCGTCCTTTGGGTTTGGAACAAACACAGGCTTGTCCGTTCCTACCTTCCCAGCAACTTTTTGAAGGAAAACACCTTCAAACTCAAAGTCCTCCCCGTTGAGAGTGTCAACCCGGGCAATATAGTTCACAGTTCGTGATTTGCCAGCACATTTGACAACCACAAAGTCACCTTCGATTATTGGGCTATCCAGATCAATGTCACCATCACTATCTGATGACACACCATCAAATTCAAAATCTGAATCATCAGTGTCACTTGAACATGGGGTTTTAGATCTCGGGGGACATGACTTTTCCCACCAGCACTGAACAAACACTGCTTTGTTTTTGTTAATAGGCTCCTCTTTCTATTTTCAGAAAGGGCTATCAACTTCTGTCGTTCTGTCAAAATCTTTGAGCTGCCCTTTTTGTGACCACCTCTTCTTGCCTTTCTTTGTGCTGCTTTCGGAAATGGCTGAATTACAGATGGTGAAATGTATGGACGATGCATGACATCATGTGAGCTAGATGAAACACAAGACCCAGATGCGGATGGTTGCATAAGATCATCTTCTTGCTGTTTTTGTGGTCGGACATCATCACTGTGTATATGCAAGACTGCTCCAGGAACCTCACCTGATGGTCCTGCATCTTCCACAGTAGAATTTGCCTCAAGGCTTTCTGCAGCCACATTTTGCTCACGGTCAGTTGGAAGAGAATGGGAAAAGTCAATTTCACTAAAGATGTCCCGGTTAAATGGATGAATGCCCGAGGCTTGGACTCCAGCAGCAATGTTCAATGGTGCCATGGCAATCATCTGGGCTTGGTTCACTAGAGCTGGGATTTCATATATTGTTACTGTTTTCCCTGGATTGGACCGTAGCCACCCATCCATGGCTCTGTTGTATGCTGTTTTGAAAGGTCCATACACTGACCGGTCGAGCGGTTGGAGACGATGGGAAGTGTGTGGTGGAATGATCAGTAAGACAACGTGTTCACAACATTCAAAGAAATGTGTGTGTCATGGTTGTCGAGGATTAAGAGGATTTTCTTTCCTGGTGAGCATCTGGTGTGCTTGATGATGTGATTTAAATATTCCACAAACACCTCTTCATTCATCCAGCCACTTCGTGTTGCCCTCCCTATGCACTGTGTTGGTCCACCTCTGATGAAGTGATCTCTGTAGTGGACTCTGGGAAAGATGAATAGAGGAGGCACGACTGATCCAATTGCACTCACAGTGTACACCACCGTTACCAATTCCCCGCGTTCAGCGGAGGTGATTGAGCCAACTTGTTTCTTTCCTTTTTCTGTGACAACGGCTCCATGGTTTTGAACGGTGGTTCACCCAGTCTCATCAGTGTTGTAAATGTCACTTGGTGAAAACTTGTACTTGTCCATTATCTGACTCAAGTTGTTGAAAAAATTATTAACAACTGGGCGGTTGAAGGCTGTGGCACGCCTAAAAGATGTTGCTTCTGTCACTCTAATTGCCAGGTTCCGGCGCTTCTTGAAGCCTAACCACCAATCATGTCCTGCTTTTTTCTCACGATCACAACTTGGTGGCAGATTAAGACAGTATTTTTAGCAAACTCATATGCCAGTGTGCGACATCTTCTCAATGACAAACCATGAAACATGTCTGACAATTGTTTCACGTGGTCAGCCAAATCCCTTTCCATTTCAGGACTAAAAACCAATTGCCGTGAGGAAACAGGTGTGTAAGCAGTCCCTGCTGGTTGACTGTCTTGTTTGTCCATGTACCGCTTCAGTGTAATTCGATCAATGTTAAAGTCCTCTGCAGCACTCCTCACACTCTGACCTCCAGTAACAGCAGCCTGTTCCATAACGTATGTAGGAGTTTGTCCACGATTTGTCTTTCGCACGTAGTGGCACATGTCTGGTGGGCATTTTTTCTGTGAAACACACAAAAAAGACACATGAAGTTAACACAATAAATCCGATAATGATGTAGAATATTACTAGAGTGAACTAGTTGATTCAGTAGAGTTCCTGGCATAACTCTGGAACATTGAACAATGAATGCCAGAACAGCTGGCATTTGTAGAGAGGCACCAGCCTCTCCTGGCATGTTTAGCCAATCAGGCGCCTCCAAATGGAATAACCCACCATGCCTGACTAATTGTAGGCTAGTCCATAATGGTGGAGAGGGGAGGTAAGTGCATTCTTGATTCTACAATGATAATAATAATAATGTTAAAAATAGTAATGATAATAGTAATAATAAAAATAATTATTATTATTAGAATAACAAAGCGCCTGTACAGAAATACAGCATGCAAATTCCTATCCAAGCACGGCTTACACATCTTAAACAGTTACCAGGTAACCCTATAGATCTAATTCTTATACAAGTAGAGCATGTAACTTAGACAACATACATTTTGAATTCACTCTATAACAGGCCTACTGATGTGGTTGCACATTCATCTGTTTCTTGAAAACGTGTAAAAAGACATATGGGGCAAGTTGTGCCACTGGCTCAACTTACCCCATTAGCATTGGCTCAACTTACCCCATTCTGACCTCATTGAATTGTCTGTTCAAATGCATGCATCTCATGTGTGGTGAATGTAAAAATCTTTTACAGGTATGAAGGCAAGTAATTGAACAAACAACTACCACATATTATATCTAATCAAACTATTACTACACACAAGAAACATGCACTCACCTCTGTAACGCTTTATTTTACTTTTTTGGCCCGAAATCTAATTTTCTTTTACTGCATCAACCTCTGATCTTGGTTCAGCAAAACAAAATGGTGGAGGTTAAAGTCACGTGATCAGTGTTTATAGATTGCATACAAACTTGGATTGGCTTAGTCAATTGTGGTTAAAAGGGGGTGGCTCAACTTACCCCTATGCTCAACTTACCCCGACTTCCCCTACATATGTTAAATTATCTCGACTTGCTACATGAATACGCTATACAACGTCCCTAAGAGATGTTTAGGAATAAAGAATGCCACTTGCAGCAGGATGGAGCACTTTCCCACTATCATCATGACGTAAGAGCATATCGTGATAGTCCCATGCGAAACAGATAGTTAGGATGAAGACTAAGTATCGAGTACTGTCCACGCTCACTGGATTTGACCCCCACACCCACCTATGCGTGTTGGGTGGATTGGGGCATGTAAAACATAGGGTTCACAACAAAAAACGAGCTACAATGAATGAGTTTAAAGCAACCATTGAAAGCAGATGTGTCAACATACAAATTGAACTGATTAGGAACGTTTTCGATTCAATCAGTGAACGTTGTCAGCTGTACATGGAGAACAATAGCCAATAATGTGAACACATTCGATAATTAATTGGTTTTTATATTTGTTTACAGTATTTTCATGTATGAATCTTTTCTTTTCTAAAATGAATTTTGGTTTATTTTCATTTCAATAGTGTATACATTTTATTGGGACCTCCCTCTCTCTCCCCGTATTTATATATATATGAATATATATATATATATATGTATATATATGTATATATATATATGTATATATATGTATATATATAAATATGTATATATAAAGATATAAATATATATATATATATATAATGTATATTATTTGATTATACTAAGTTGATGAGCAAATGGTAACAACTAAGTGAAAATAAAACTGAATCCGTCAATAATAATATATGTAAACGCACGCAAAATTCATGCTTGATCCGCTAAATGTAAAAACATTTTGGTCTCTCCTTCCTTTACTTCATAATCAACCAACATTTAGATAATCAACCGATTTTAACATGATTTTCAGTATTTATCATTTAACGATAACAGTATGTATACGAAGCATTTTTTTATTTACAATTTTTAATCTATAATTATTATAAGGTAACGGTTATTTATTTAATATTTTCACAAAAAATATAAAGATTGCAAAGAATATCTCATATTATGCTACTGATAACTATTTAGGTTAATTCTAAATGAAATATGATAATGTTTTACTTGTGCGCATGCACATATAAATATCAGCGTAAGTTTTCGTTATAATCTTGAAAATAAGAAAAAATATTTAAATTAAATCCTGGGTTATAAATGAAAAAAGAATTTTGAAAAATAATATGTATAGTAATGGTTAATTTGAAGATATCTGGGAAGACAGATCGGCAAAAAAAAGTAACAACATAATTTCATTAGAAAATTATCATTTTCATTTATATTTGAATTATATTTAATCATTAATAAAGAAACATTTCCGCATAAAATATAATGAATAATACAATTTCAGATTAAATCTATTGACTTAATTGCTAAGGTTGATGTTTTGAACATTTTATAAACGTTTAGGTCAAAGTCTAAGTAAAACCCTGATAAACGAAAGGCGTAAAGGTTTTTACGGTTTTATATTTTATTTTGTATATGTTTTTCATTATACCTAATAAAATATGAAACTTATTTCTACGAAAAATATAAACAAAAATATTATTGTTGCCCATTCAAAATCATCCTAATTATTTTAAGAATTTTCTGTTTATTTTAAGAAAATTAAATTCCATGCAATTATTAAACTTCCCTTGATTTGGATTTCGATGACAATTAGCGGAATCTTAGTACACCCTTCCACAATAGAACCGTTATGCCGTAAATCTTGAGTTTTCATTTTAATTTTAGTTTAAAAAAGGGATATTTATTTTAATTCGCTATCTTTAGAGTCTAAAGTACTAAAATTAGTTATAATCTATATATTTATAACGTAAGAATATGAATGTTTTGGGACAACTCGCGTCTTATATACTAAACGAATTTCTGATCTACACATTTGAAACAGCGAATATAGGATATTCAGACAAGTGCAAATATTTAAATCGGTTTTCATCCGAAAAATATGACTACTAACACTCAAAATTAAAATAAAATTGATACGTAAGGGTTATCGGATTTTTATCTGTTTGGTAACAGTTTCACCTATGCACATGCGTGAATCGTTCACATAACAGATCGTTTATGTAAAAAATAAGTAGGTTTAGAAACACTTTTTAAGATCTTGTCAAACTGACCTTATCATACTTGACTCACTGCTTTTAGGTTTTGGTTTCGATCTCAGCTTGAGTTTTATTTTTTACTTTTGTTATGGCTTGCAATGAGCCACAAAGAAAACAGAACAACGGAATAGAGTTTAAAAAATGTATTACTGGAAAAACAATGTAAAAAGGTTACAACTGAAAAGAGTAGTAAACGTCACCGAACAGGCGATAGTTGCTCTGTTGTTTAATCCACACCTGGGATCAAAAGGTCTATGGTTTATATAATGGATAGAAGTCCATTTGCAGCGTGATTCCCCCACAACACCCCCCTCCCAAGCTGATTTCCGCGGTTGTGAAAATCAGTATTTCTTCCTTTTGGGGCAGACCACCAAGGGGTTTGTGCAATTCCTCTTTCCGCCGGAGCGTCTCGGTTCTGACATCCCTTTTGAAGAGTCTATGTCAAAACAGTCATACACAGTTTCAATCGCCTCACTGCCGTCCTGCGGTGGTTCTTCTTGATCGTCGTAGAAGCGTTTCCTGATTTGGTTCAGGTGCCCCTTATGTTGGAACTTTGGGCCCTGAATGATGTATGTAACATGGACGATTCTTCGTAAGATCGTGCCCTGTTCCCAAAAAGAAAGGTTATTTCAAAAATGTCTTAAATACACGTTATCTCCGCTGTTAAACCGTTTCGTTGTATGTGTTTGGGTAGCAGTTTATGAAACGTCCAAACATGATCTCTGCTGGGGATCCCACATCTGGTTTGTTCGGATTTCTCGTGATTCAGTAAACCTGCAGAAATTGCTGAAGGGCCTTTTCTGTCGGTGTATCGGACGCCTTTTTAAATGCCATTTTAAGCGTATCGACGAAGCGTTGGGCCTAGCCGTTGCTTCTGGCGTGGTACTGAGGTGTCGTAATATGCTTGACTTGATACGTCTCGCAGAATTCTCTGAACTCTGTCGAGGTGAACTGTGTTGCGTTGTCGCTAACCAAACAGTCTACAACCCCAAACCGAGCAAACAACTCTAATAAAAAATGTGTCGTTGTTGCCGTGGTCGTTTTTTTGCATTTTAGTCCCTCTGCCCATTTAGAGTAAGAGTCAACTACTATCAGGTAGTAAAAATCCTCCACAGGTTCCGCATAATCGATGTAGATCCTCAGCCATGGTTGTTCAGCCTTAGGCCAAAGTTTATATGTTGTCGGTGGTGCTTTTGTAGCCAAAGCACAGACTTTGCATCTGTTCACCATGTCAGTAATATCTTGGTTCATAGCTGGCCAATAAACAAAACTTCTCCTTAGGCTTTTCATTCTGTGTATTCCTGTATGCGTTATGTGAAAATCCCTGAGAAGGGTTTGGGGGATGACAACCCTTTCACCGTATAACAGTATTTCGTCGCAACCAGAAAAAAGTCTGAACTGGTGTCACCCTGTGCTAATTTATGCTTCGTGGTTTGAATGAAATTGTCATTTAAGAATTCTGACTTAATTTCCTGAAGTGTGACCGACAGTTCGCGGATAATATTGTTTATCGTGGTTTTTACATCACTATTAATACGTAGTGCCGCGATTACTGAATCTTCAAAGGTTCCATTTTGGCAGGAATCAGTCTCGATAAACCGTCTGCATGGTCTAGTTGTTTTGAGGGGAGAAATTGAATTGTAAAATTATAGTTCATCAGAATAGTTCCCCATCTTAATAGTCGGTTCGCAGTGGATGCTGGAAGTCCTTTTTTATCCAAAAATGGATATTACGGCTTATGGTCGGTTTGTAGAAAAAATGTCTTCCGTACAAGAACCGGTAGAATTTTGAAACTGCAAATATAATTGCTAGGGCCTCTTTCTCGATCTGAGAATAATTCTTTTCCGCTGGCAAGAGAGTCCGTGATGGGAAAACAATAGGCTGTTTCGAGCCATCCGGCATTCTATGTAGCATGCACGCTCCGACGCCATATTAACTAGCGTCGCTAGCTACTATTATGTCCAACTGCGGGTTGAAATGGGCTTGGAATAGTTTTGAAGTCAGGATTCCTTTTATTTCTTGGAATGATGTCTGGAAACCTTCTGTCCACTCCCAAGCCTTATCCTTTTTCAGCAATTCAGTAAGTGGTGCGCGCAATTTGTGCATATTTGGGATGAACCCCTTGTAATAATTTGCCAAACCTAAAAAACTCTGCAATTGAGTTATGTTTACTGGTGCCGGCATTTCTCTGATAGCGGTCGCCCTATCTGCGTCTGAACATCTGCCATCTTTATCGATTATTTGACGCAGGTATTTAATTGTTTGTAAAAAGAACTCGCATTTATGTGTTTTGATCTTAAATCCATAATCTTGTATTCGACTGAATACTTGTCTGATATATTTTTCATGCTTCTTCTTGTTTTTGCTCGCTATGATAATGTCATCAAGATATGCGATTGCGGTGTCCAAGCCGGACAGCATAGTATCCATTACTTGCTGGAATATTGCGGGTGCTACCTTGATACTAAACGCAAGTCTTTCGTATCTGTACAACCCCCGATGAGTGTTAATACAGAGGTGGTTAGTGCTTTTGTCGTTTACCGGAATCTGTAGGTAAGCGTCGCTTAGGTCGATCTTAAAAAAAACTTGCGTCCATTTAATTTAGTGAACACTTCTTCTGGACTAGGTAATGGACAGTGAAAATCTTCAAAGGATCGTTGAGTCCGGTTGCGAAGTCGGCCCAAACTCGAATTTTCCCGGACCTTTTCTTTGCGTAAACTGCCGGAGCGACCCACTCACTATATTCAATTTTAATCAGTATACCAATGCTTTCTAATTTGTCTAGTTCCTAATTTATTTTGTTCGGGGAAGCGAACGGGATATTACGTTTCTTTTTAAACACCGGCTGTGTGCCACGAGTAAATACGTTTGTGAATTCTTTTTTTAAAACAAGTTATAAGTTTCTCCGTTTCTGCTGGGCGGGTATCTATTTTCTTGCAGAATGTGAATATAGGAAGATCCCAGAGACGAAACTCCTCCATGCTGTCAGAACTAAACAGGTCTCACTATCTTTTAGCACATACAAGCTTAGTTTTTTCCCCCGTAAAGCGACGTTTGTAGTTAATTCACCGCGCCTGATTTCCGCATCTTTTCCCGGCGTTAATCCTTGCGCAAACACAACCCATTTAGAATTGTCTGCTGTTAGTTCAGACAACTGAAAGTCATCAAAGTGTTTTTTCACTACAGCTACGTAGGTGGCAACATCTTCATTATCATCTTTTACCACATTAAAACATCTCCAAATCTTATAGAAAAGAGACGTTTTCGTCGAGAAAAGTTTAGTTAACATATTTACCGTCTCATTGAATGATAAATCTACTGTTTTACCAGCCAAGATGTAATCCACGAATGTATCATGCTCAGCCGTTTCCAATTTTCGTAGTAGAAGTCTGGTTTTCTTTTGATCAGCCCAGTTGCTGTAGTAGTCAATATTAAAATATCTTCATAACGCCGAAAATACGCTACAAATGATTTTTCCTCTTCCTCGTATTACGCGTTCGCATTATTTTTAACACTTTCTGTAAGTAATTCCTCTGTTCGTAATTGACGTTCGTCTAACTGTTTTTCGGTTCGTATTTGACACTCCGCTAACTGTTTTTTCAATTCCTTTTGCTGTTCCTCAAATTGTGACTGACGCTTTGCGACAGCGATATGCAACTTGGTCAAATATTCCATCGCTAGTTTCAATTCGTCCATTTTGCTTTGTCAGCATTAGCACTTTCAAAACGCTCGCTTAATTTTACAAAACAATTTTATTTTTCTTATGTCTTCCTTCAAACACTAAATCGAACAGAAAAAAAAACATAAATATATAAAAAAGCCATTGGCTAAAGAAAAAAAAATCAAGTGTATATTTTACTCCAGAGAAAAAAAATTTTAGCAGCGAAAACCATAAGTGACGAATTCCTTTTCCAAAAGCGTAAGAATTAACTTTTCTAAGTCGCGACGAGCCTTTTTCTTTTTGCAAAAGTACAGCGCTATCATTGAAAGCCGCGACGAACTTTTTTCTTTTCAACTCTTTTTTTCCGTAATCATCTGTGTTTTTTTTTTAGTTACCGTGAACCTTTCAGTTGCAAGTGTTATGTTAGGCACCTCCTTGGGCTTGATAACATTTGAGTCCGACGTCGTTAGTATTTGTAAAATACTATTTCAACGCAAATATATTTTTCAATATCGCTACTGGTTTCGATTTTAGCATGCTCCTTGAATCCAATGTCGCCAGTGTTTAGTTTTTTAGAACCCTGTTTTTAAACGTGAGTACGTTCTCTGAATCCAATGTCGCCAGTGTTATAGCTTGCAATAAGCCACAAAGAAAAGAGAACAACCGAATAGAGCTAAAAAATATATTACTGGAACAACAACGTAAAAGGGTTACAACTAAAAAGAGTAGTAAACGTCACAGAGCAGGCGTGGGTCGCTCCACTAGTGGGATCAAAAGGTCTATAGTTTATATAATGAATAGAACAGTCCATTTGGAGGGCGATTTCCCCACGGCAACGTTCAATAAATTAACTGGATAGAAAAAAAGGCTAATATTGGCATGAACATATCTTAGTTTCAGTATAAATTATAATATAACATTTATACATATTTTACGACCAGACAAAACCGGGTGGCTTTCTAGTAGTTTCATTAGTTGAACTGTCAGAATTTGTGTTTCCAGCACACTAAAATGTTGCAATTAGGACGGTTCAACAAAGTTTCCGACCACAGTTGTGATCCCTTGTGTGGTTTCTAAATAAGGGCCACATTTCACTACCTCACAACTGAGGAGTCGGCTTGGAAATCAACACCAAACTGGTGATCTTCTGGTGCAACCAGATGGCCCTGGCAAACCCTAGGCGTGGTGCAGGCCTCGGCGCCAGCTCACAATCCAAAGAGACGCAGCTTTGACTTCACAAGGAGTGCTACGAGTTTATCCGTTCTCTCATTGCCCCCCACCCCTCCAGCGACCTAGACCCATTGGATTACATCTTTTGGTCATAACCTCCCACAACAACAAAGCTGGCCTTATCGAAGCCATCCGTCAAGTATTCGCCGACATTTGTGGAAAAAGCTATGTTTCCAGTTTCGGACCCGTATTTAGTCGGTAATATAACAGCTCTACTACTTAATCAACTTACTCGAATTGGTATTTCAATAAAATCAACAAAAAAACTGTATTTTGTTTTCGTTTAGTCGACAAATGTATCGTTCCACTCTATACTATGTTTGTTATATCTACATATGAAACTATGAACAATATGTCAGTCGTACATGATGATGATGATGATGATGATGATGATGATGATGATGATGATGATGATGATGATGATATGATGATCCTAGGGGGTGTAAATTACTCAGATAATAAATCCAATTTTGTAAAATCCACAAATGCCACGTCATAACAAAGTCTAAATTAACATAAAAGGCTTCCGTTCATTTTCCAGTGTAATCATGCCCCGTTTTCCTCATATGTCTAATCGCCTTTTCAGTTATTTAGCAAACATAAAAAGGCACACACCTTCTTTCTCCCTAGCAGCTTTTGAACTTCTGGTAAACTTGTGGTAAACATTAGCACTGAGTAGTATATTAAAATACGATTAAAAATATAGTTGAGCTATATTTATATGAGCCTATGTTGAGTTTTTCTTACTTACATCTAAGCATAAATTCCCGCTTACTTATGATTGTGATGAGCTTATTTATGTAAGTAATAGTTAGAAATATCAGAAAAACATGTATGAAAAACAGAATCCAGCTGATTCGAGTACGATGTACATTACGGACTCATGGGAAAAAACTTTACTTCTATTTAAAAACATGTATATAGATTCCATGTAGTTTACATACCACTTATTTTACTAAGATGGCTATTTCATACATTATTATTTAGAAGAAAACATTCCACAAACTACCATTATAAATGTTATTACTACCATGAAATAGAATATATATAGAGACACGTGCTCCATAGTGAACATATTATTCTACTGTATACCAAAAATTAAACGAGATAAAATTGAATGGAGTTTCTTATCAAGAAGCTGTGTTGTCATTGTTATTTCTTTAAACTTCAACACATTATATAACACGATAGATTTCAAGCGCATGCGCAGCAAATTAATGTTTTAAGTCATCAAGTTTTGTAAATTCTATTCCAGATTTGAAATCCTCTAAAACATGGTTTATTATAAAACGTATAATCACGTAAACCGTTATCATCTCGTTAGTTTAAAAAAGAGTGATATATATTTGTTTATATATTTCACGTTTTACATTTACAAGTATATATATATATATATATATACACACACACGCACATATATATATATACACACACACATATATATGTGTGTCCGCATTGCGCATATGTAGTATAAAAGTGGTGATTTCTGAAAATCAATATTAGAGATAAAACAAGCACTCCCAAATTAAGTTTGAAGGCCAACTGTAATGTCTGCCTCTATTATTTCGTAAACTGCTTACAAAACAATTTCCATCTTTTACCCTGCCTCAAATAAAACATTTAATTTTTTTCCTTTACTATTTATGGCGAATTTTAGGTACGTCTCTTGTGTCAAACTATTGATTATTGAACAAATAGTGTAGGTACTCTTTATTTAACACGCACACACACACATATATATATATATATATATATATATATATATACGCATACACTTGCAAGTTATATATTTAGAAACGAGAAGGATTTAATTGCAAAAAATTTACACTGATACGCATATATATATATACATATACATATATATATATATATACAAATGTATCTATATATATATATATATATAATTATTTCCACAGAAAAACAACGTCGATGCTCAAAAAAGCCATGACAGAACACAAACCGAATGTGCGAGACAAGTGTTTCGCCTTTATTTAGGCTCATCAGTTAGACATATCTGAACTCAGGATTGGAAACACAGGCCTCTGTAATGCAAGGTGAGTAGTCTGCCACGTGAACAAATGCGCAACAAACATTAAAGTATATTAATAAAAACAGATCAATCCAACCGTAACCAATTTCGACTCTGGAATGAACTTACTTTTTTCAGAACGAGGGATGTGTCCATCCAAACAACTATAGCCGAAGAAGATGTATCACAAGTATGCATTTTATACTCGCTTGGATGATTCCATCTAACAACTAAACGTAGCGAGCAATTAGTAAGAGGGTTTTAAAATTATATATTTATATACATATATATATATTTCTGTAGAAATATATTTGCTTATTATATATCAAGCATTATGTAAGACGCTCAATGTGATTACAGAGCAATATATAGAATAACTAGCAAAAATGTATATTCCAAAATTCATGATGTTGACCATCTTATGATTTATTATTTTAAATCAGTTGATTCATACAATTCTTGAAAGTATGTTTCGTAGCGCAAAATCAGTCAATAATTATATCAATTAGTGAATTTATTATGCTTTTAACTCATCAGAGGAAATAGCAACAATTAATCCTGTCAAACGGAATCGAAATGCGAATGACATGGCGAAAATCTTAAAATTGGAAGATAAGAACCTTTAGATTTTTCATTAGGCCATATTGATTTTTTATAAAACAAAGTCATTAAACCCAATTATTCGTACTAACAATTTTAATTAATTCATGAATCTACTTCCAAAATGTTCTATTAAATAATTAGTAAATTTATTAATTCTAAGTGATGTATACACACTTATGAAAATAATATCAACATATTATAAAGTATACATGTTTGTATATACGAAAATAAACTAAGCTACAAAAATAATATAAAAGAAAAACTAACTATTTTCATTATTTTATGAATCTTCTACCAAAATGTTCTATTTATTACTTAGTAAATTTATTCATTCATAGTTATGTATGCAAACTTTTGAAAATAATATCAGCAAATTAAAAACTATTATACACGTTTGCATATACGAAATGAAACTAAGCTACAAAAAAAAAACGATTGCTCATTTTAGTCAGTTATCGTAACTAAACTATGTATCCGAATTAAAAACTATACATAATTCAAATCTATCAGCTATTACAATCAAACCCATCAATCCTTACAATAATAATTTTAATATCATACAATCAAAGAACTATACTTACGTTTTTTTTTTAAGTTTAGGATAATCTGAACATTCTTTTATATCGTAATTGTCCATAATTAAAATAACTTAATAACGTGTGGCATATATATATATATATATATATATATATATATATATATATATATGTATATATATATGTGTGTGAGGGGGGTGTCTGTATGTGTGTGTGGATGTTAATCATTTGTTTAATGTGTATATACCAATCATGAGGGAGCTGGATATGACCTTAAACTATATCCAATGGTGAGGCCCTAGCTTGCCGGCTTTTGGAGTGTGGAGTCACCCTTTAATTGCCATTGCTCTCAGGTCCACTCTGACCCGGAGTGTTAGTACCTGTTATGGTCCCAACTATGGGTTAAATAGAAATAGACTTGAAAACATCAAATATATTCTATTAAAAAAAAAATTCTTCAAAATCTTTGGATTCGTCATTAAATAATATGACCATTTATTTAAAGGTTTATATGCCGTAAAAAAACCCAAACAAACCAATGATGAGGGATTAAATTCTTTTACATAATTTAAAAGTCTTTATACTAAAAAAAGTACTTAAATTTTGAAAATGTGTAATCCCAATGAAGGCATTTTTTTTTATTTCCAGGGCATATATAATGTAATATAATATTCCCCCCAGTTCGAAATATTAAGTTTTCTTTCGTTGGTAATTTATTACAATATTTTTTCGTTCGGAAGTCGGCAAAATTAAGTCATTGGTGCATTTAAATCACTTACACGCCAGATGTTTAATTTAAAACAGAAAAATATTTCGAACCGACATATTTTACCCTTTTCTGTATCCCGAAAACTGCGACCATACTACATTTATCATAAGGCATTTCAAATATCCGTGTGTTTTTGTGAATTATTATTGTTATGTTTATATTTTTATTTGATTTTAAAGTTTAGTTGATTTTTATTTGATTTTCAAATTTATTTTATCTTGTTTTCTTTTGTATATTTGTTTGTTTTTTGCATTAATAAATATCTTAAACGCAATAAATAGATTCTTTATATCGTGCTTTAGCTAATTTTAGTTAGAGTATTCGTTATTGTTAATTATTAGTTGATCATTTTGTGATTGTTTAGATATTTCGTTTTGAAATACTATGTTTGAGTTGTTGAGAATGATGAAGTCGTTTTAGGTTTATGGTAAATTGCAAATTGCGGATATTAAATGTTACGTCTAAAAAGTCGTGAATTAAAGTTATATTTTTTGTTTAAAGTGCATTTCACTATAACAAATTGATTAATTTCCTGGTAAGTTTTCTCTAATATTTTATTGGTGTAATTTATTGAAAGAATATGTCATCTCGATATAAGCCCACGTTCAATTCTAGAATTTTTTAATATAATTAATTCAAAAGGTACAGATCTACCAGACCTGTTACCTCGCATTGTCCGAATACCCATTGTGATGTCAAATTTTAGGTTCCTGTTTTTCCTTGAGCATAATTTATTCATTGCTTCTAATTTTAATTTTTTATGTTTTTTTCATTTTACTGTGACTTAAATGCTGTAACGAAAAACTTTTAGTATTGTTAGTCGCAAACGAAACACAATTGCATTTGTTACTTTTTTTAAAAACAATAGAATACTAACTGAAAACTGGGTATTTGAAACTTGGGGAACTATAATACATATATATATATATATATATATATATATATATATATATATATATATAGGTGTATAGGGATGAGTGAGTGTGTGTATGCACGTGTTTGTGTGTTCGAAGTGTATGATCATATATTTTTTATTTGAACTCGGTATTTTAATGCAATCTAAACTAACATAATTTTAAGGGAAGATGGGAATTAATTAGAGTGAACACGGTTTTCCCCACGTGGTACTTATGTTATTTGTGATTTAACAGATTTGTCGCAGAGTAAATAAAAGTGTAAGAATAGTAATATGCTGATGTTGAATTTTTGTTTTTTTATGTATAAATATAAACAGAACACAAGCGTTTATATTTCATAGTTTCTAGATAGTAAAACAAGTCGAATAAAGTGGAAGTGAATGTTGTGAAACTATACGTATTTGTTTTTCAATCGAGCCAGAAACAATAGGAAACGTATTCGAATCAATTTCAATAGGAAGCTTAAGAGGATTAAGAGAACAGTGTTTTTTCAAACAGAATATCTACATGTGACTTTGATAATTCGATGTCAAACTTAGGTAAAATAATAAAATTAACAATACGAAGACATATATACATTCCAATTACTTTATAAATAATACTTTTGCACAGAATGTCAAGAAGAATTCGTATATTTCCATAGATGCTCATGAAACAAAATACTCTTACAAGCTCGATATCCACACTTATAAGAAACTCATTTACAAGAAACTCATAAGACAAAGTGGTATTTATCAAAACATTGTATAATATTATCTGAGAACCGAAAAATTAACGAATATCAATAACATTGTGGAAATATAAATTCCAAACACTTCAAGGTTTACTTTGAAAGACCATAAACCAAATTCCCATGAAACCCCATCTATCTGACTGACTTGCCCCTTCAGCTCTATAATAGAAACTCTCCCTCATACAAAGAAAACGTTGATGTCCCTTGTTGGCAACGCTGTAACTCGGTTAAAATTGTTCTTAAACCGTAACGGTAAGCAGATAATGAGCTTGATAAAATTTGACAAAAATAATTACTATCAGTCAATCTTTTTTAAACATAGCAGTGATATTTACTACAAGAAATTCTGGTTATAGGCATTAGATATTTGCTGTTAGAAAAAAATGTCTCCTAATACAACTTGATAATTAGCATTGAACAGGAAAGAATCACCCTAATCATTTTGATATAATTGTAAGCGCCCCAGACTCTGATAGGGGATTGCTTTAGTAGGACTATATGTATTGGAGGAATTAAGGCTTGTTTTCAAATATATGCAAAGGTTTTATAGATATGATTAACTACTGATTAATAGGTACAGACCCAGAGAATACAAGTACACTACCGTAACACTTCATTATTTCTACAGAAATTTGGAGTTTCCATAGATATATAACCTAATAAGAAAACCATCAAACTTTTTTGATATTTCACTGAATTTTAACTCCGAATCATACCGCGTGTATACTAAGCCTAACCTATTACCACTAAATATCAACAAATATTTTAATCAACCAAATTCTATTAAAAATCTTATCGTACTCTCTGTCGCTAGAATAATCTCTAAAAACTACATTCTAAAATGATGTTGCAAGAAATTCAGAATATACAGAAAACACAGAATACACCAAAAACAACTCTCATATTAGTAAATTAAAATCAGTAATCACTCACAATATGATAAGACCAAAATCTAATAAAAATTATACCCATATGAAATAACATGAGTCAGAACAATCAGAGTCAATCAAAAAGGTGTAACTGTATAAAGCAAAAATGCATTTAGTTAATTCTCTTTTAAGCTCTTTGTAAAAGTCCACATATTTAAAGGCTTGACGGCATTTAAGAATTGTATAAAACACACACATATACATATTATATATATATATATTAATATCTACTTTCATCTATTTTTAAAACGATGGAATACCTTGATTGTCTAAAACCATATGCAGAGAAGCAGGTCCATATATATAATAATGTCTAATGAATTAAATGTAATGGATTATTATGCAGCATCTGTTTTTGCAATCCTAAGTTACTTAGATCCAGAGAGAAAGTTCTTCAGTAAAAATATTATATATATATATATATATATATTTTTTTTTTTTGGCAACACTTATAGCTGTCATCAACGTGAGCATATTAGTTTCAACTGTGAGTAACATTATTATACCTTGCTTAATATTATGTTCTTTATGGAATAGAAGTCTAACGTAGTGCAGTCCGCAATTATTAATTATGTCCTTTTGTATTCACCATTGAAACGTGTTCCTGCTAAAGATACTTTTTCTCATATAAAATCTATCAATTATCAATATTTCCTCCGTGTCAATTGTCAATACAATATTACTGCATATAGGACATTATATATATATGTATATATATATATATATATATATATATATATATATTAGCAAAATACTCGTCGTTTCCTGGGTTTAAAAACAACCTACAGAAAATGGACTCTGATTTATGAAAGTATGATAGGTTATGATAAGGGCGGGTTGTAAAGAGATAGCTTCGATTTTGGGGGTATCAACATCAAAGAAAAATATGATGAAAATAAAAATAAAATAGAAAAACTCCATAATTTATTATACCATACCTGTTCACACTGAAACATTTATCACAATATTCTGTGGATCTATATTAAAAAACCTTGTTAAACTTTGTGACATATTTCGATTCTATGGAGGTCAGGCGCGAACGAACACCCCAGAATTTTATTATATCATATTTCTTCAAACTGAAACATAATTATCAAAGTATACTTACCTAGATAGATATGAAAAGTGTTTATTAAAGTGTGTGTGTCAATTTCCATTCTATGGAGGCCAGGCACGAACGCAGCCCTCACAATTTTATTATGCCATTCCTATTTAAGTTAAAACATACTTATCAAAGTATTATTATGTACATTTATATAAAAAACACTTGTAAAAGTTTTTTTTTAATTTTTAATTTTTTTATTTCCATACTTTGTGGACCAGGCACGTCCGCAGACCCCACAATTTTAATAAATCTTCATTATGCCAGATCAAACATACTCATTCCTGTGTCTCGATACATCTATCACAATATGTGATCAGTTTACTATAATAGTCAACCATATAGAAGCCTATTCTTGACTAGAGACACACACAGACGGTCAACTTTATATATATATATATATATATATATATATATATATATTCAAGCAGGTCTGATTGAACACGACCGATATATTCTTTATTCCGCTCTTTCTGGATAGCTCTTGTATTAGTCGAGCGGTATTTTTAATTTCAATAAGCATGTTATATAAAATGGCGTCAATATTTCGTACTGCCATACTAACAAATATACTACCAGTATTTAATAACGAACAAAAAACTAACTAAATAAACTATAAAATAGAAAAATCGAAATTAAAAAATAAAAAAAATACGCCTCCGACCCTCCTGCACCCTCCTTTATAGCTAATTTAATATTCTAATTTTTGTTTAATTATATATATTTCGTAATTGTTAAACGTAAGATACTAATATTTCCTTGCTTAAATTAACGTGTAACTTTCAACGTAATATAAGTTTGGTATACTCTTGAAAGAAAAAAAATAAAATGTGGGAATACCGAAAATTAATTAAATTAAAAAATGGTAACAATTATACAAACGTTCACGATATGAAGTAACGCCTACATCGCGGGAGAAAAAAATCTAAACCAGCAGTCCCGTCCTCTCCTGCACTATCTCACGTCATGTTCAGACTGCTTTTGTCTTTTTTACATTTTGGGCTACTGTAGAACTTGACGACTCTTGTCATATATTCAAACACTGTAGTGTTTAAAGCATAGATTCTAGAAAATGGAGATACAACTGCATTGAACATGATATTTGTAAGAATTTAGAATATTTCATCAGAATTTGTTATTTTTATTACATTTTCACCCCCAAAAAAGGCACATCGCCACTTTGATATAGGGACTATTATCAAGGACATAAGCTACAGGGGTACGTTGTAGGGAGTTGGGAAGCCAGATGTCGGTTCACGTCACACTTGAACTTCTGCATGTCAGTACAGTTGGGGAAGCATGGTCCCGGAAAGGAATTACAAAGTCTAGCGGTTCTGGGGAATTAACAACTGGAGTAGAAGGATCTCTTACATCTAGGGAGCTCTACTGTGAAGGAGTATGACTTAGCTGCTTGTCGGGATTGTAGGGGTTATTTACGTCAAGGGGATACAAGTGCTTGCAGTTCGTCAGAGCATTCACCATTAAAATACTTGTAGAACAGGAAGAGGGATGCAACGTTTCGTCGATGGGATAGAGGCTGAAGCTTAAATGACAGTTCAGGACCTATTAGATTGGCGGCTTTCTTTTGAACCTTGTCTAGGAGTAAAAGACTAGTAGCAGATGCACCAGCCCAAATATGGAAACAATACTCAATACATGGGCGGATGGTGGCCTTATAGATGTACAGGATACTATCGGGCGTTAGTAGCTTTCTAGCACGGTAGAGAGAACCTACCTTTTTCGCAGCGTTTCTGGCAGTACTTTCAATGTAATTGTTCAAACTCATGTTTCCTGTGAACGTTAGGCCGTGGGGTTTAAATGATGCAGTTTCAGATAAAGAGTCTTTGGTCATTGCTATTGGTGGTCATTGCTATTGGTTTCTTGCAATTATTGAAGGAAACAAGTTTAGTCTCTATATATTTATATACGTATACTGTTTAAAAAAATTAATAAACATAACCATTCGTACGCAGAGGTATGTACATATGTACTGCACGATCCAGTGTGTTTAGAACGAGCGGAAGTCAGAGAAGGTTGTTTAATCACTAGTAAACTGATTGGCTGTGCGCATATATATATATATATATATATATATATATATATATATATATATATATACACCCATTTTTAACGAATTATACTACTATTATATCACAACCGTACAGACATCCCCCCGCTGTGTGTTTACATGAATTCACATGCATTTACTTAAAAAAGGTACTCTTCCATTAAACGCCCCACACTGGAATAATAATTTATTGTTTAGAAGCCCATTATTTCATATTGGAATGGAAGGGTGCTTTCTAACTATGCTGTATGTTCAACTGAAAATTAATAGTAAAATTGAATTTAACTTGCACTTGCTATTTTAAAAATAGCTCGGATCAATAAACGCAAACGCAACTTTTGAAAAGTAAACACATAAAGAAATAATGACTGGGGCCAGACCGAATTTTTCTCAAAGACAAAAGTCGAAAAAAAAAAAACAAAAAGAAAAAAAATAATGGCGAGGGGTGGATGAAGGTTAGAAAGTCAGATCGGAGTTGTAAATCGTATATAAAATTTAGAGGATCGATTAACTAGAACGTTGTATGTGAAAGTGATCCCCCTTCCAAATATTTTAGTATTAATTTGTTTTTACTTTTTGTAATTTTCTGGTAGCTTTGTATCCATCCATAATGATCCCCAGAAATAGTTGAAAAGACGAAAAGGAAAGACTTGTAAAGGGGAGTGTCGATTGTTCAGGTTCACTCACAAATTTACAAAAACAAATTTATTTACCTAATCCTAACCCTTACTCTAACCTACAAACTTTTTTAAAGATTTTATTTACCCAAGTTGTGCGTGGTTACAACTATAAATTGAGTTAAAAGAGAAAACAACTATACGTTTTTCATGTCAAACGTTGTTTATTTACGATTATATTATTAGTATTATCCATTAAAATTTGGAATTGTTTTTAAACAACAAAGGACAAAATATATGTTTTTCAAATGTAAAAATTAACTCCGTTTTCAATTCAAATATTTAAACCTTTTTCTACACCCTAACACAGCGTAGTTTATCATATATAAAGAAATCAAAAGTTACTGTTTACGGTTACACGTTTAAAAGACCATTAATGATAATATAAAACAAGTTATCTTATTTAAAATAATAATTACTTAAAATTTTAGATTGGGGGATCACTTTCCTATATAAATTTAACGTAAAATGATACCACACTTCTTGGTAGCGTAGCGAGATATGTAATCGTTATTATTTTTTAAAGTTTGTGGTAGTGAATGGCAGAAATAGAGAATGGGGTAGGATGATATCATATTTTACAATACGTTGAAACACTTAAAAAAATAAGTGTAAGGACTTTTCATTTTTTTTAACATTTGTGTAATGTTGTGGCCTCTCGGCTTGTCATCATACCATAGTATCTGTGTTAACTCTGGCAAGCAGGGCCAAGAGTCAAAACATTATTATTATTATTTATTATTATTATTATTACTATTATTATTATTATTATTATTATTATTATTATTATTATTATTATTATTCATTGATTCGAGCGACGGCGGGTCGCTGGATCAATTATTATGATTAAAACAATAAAAAAATTACATTGTGGAAAAATGTTTGACATATAATAAATTGCAAAAGGAATGAGAAAATAATAAATAAATGTAAACATTATTTTTGGGTCTGCATTAACAAATAACTAGATTGGGGTTACATCAGGTTGGGCTGGGGCACGTAATGGTGAGTCGAAATGAGACACGTGATGTAGTTAAATTTGGGGAGATTCTAAGCAGGCGTTAGTTGGACATCAGAGGGAACGGACGACTCAATATACATGGGCGAATGGTGGGGAAGCAAATAAATACAACAATTAACAGCGAACAACAAGGAACTAAATACAACAATTAACAGCGAACAATAAGCACGGTAGGGAGAGCCCACATTTTTGCAACAGCCTTGGCAATGCTCTCAATGAATCTATTCCAGTTCATGTTGCAGGTAAACGTTAGCCCGAGTAGTTTAAAAGAAGTACTTTAAGGCAATGTGTTCTTGCCCATTGCTATTAGTGGTAGAGAAGAGTTCTTGGAGTTATTGAAGGAAACAAGCTTAGTCTTGACAGCATTGAATATGACCATCCATTTTTGTCCCAATTCCACTACAGATTGGAGGTAAGGAGGAGGTGGGGAGCCATGATGTAATATACTGTTTTATTTTTTAATCCCCGAAACAATGCTAAACAACTTATGATCCCTTAAAAATAAATTATTATTGGTACTATAGTGAATTCGAGAGAACAAGATGATGCAGTGATTGCAGGTGATTGAATGAATTACTGACGAAATAGTTTTCTAACGAATGATAAAAAATATTTTTTGTACAGTTGCAAAGGTTAAAAACTTCCAAGACTATATATATATATATATATATATATATATATATATATATATATATATATATATATATATGAATAAGGCTTAGTTATTTCACCAATTTGAAGTTTAAACAATCGTTCACTTTCCACTTTGAGAACCTAGTGAATCAATTTGCTTACTAAAACATATCGCCTGATTCTCTCTTATATGTGTTAGTTGGTGTCACCCACCCACGTTAGATTTGGTATTTAAGTAATTTTTTGTATTAGTCGCGGTCGCGTTGTTTCGTTTGTTATAGTGAATACTTATAATTACGTTAACTACTTGGTTGTTATCTGGTAAATTCTATAACCAAAATTCGCTGCGAGCACGTATGCTATTTGTATTGTTCCGACTAGATATAATATTAGTGTACCCATTTATCAGTTTTGTAAGTATTTATACTACATTAAATCTTCCAAAATATTTGTAGCATAAAAATATCTCTGAATGTCTTTCCTTTCTAAAATATTTTATTGTTTGAGCTCAACAATTTAAACCATGATTGTCAAAAATTGGTTAACTAATGAAAAAAGTATTATCACGTTCCGTAAGTATTTCTGATGGACACCGATTTGATCTATTTATATTTTCAGTTTTTCTTTCTTTTTAACTTAAGCACCGAGGAATCGTCGTCAAAATAAGAAAACTAGAAACATCTTATACAACATAATTAAATGACGTAAGATCGCCCGTCACGGTTTGGGAAAATATGTTTTCTCATATGGCTTTCTGTTACTTATTTTTTAATATATGTTAATGATTTATTTACTCAAACTACATTTGTTTTAAATATTTTCGAAAGCTTAAAAAGTACAAAGACACACAAATAGAAAATCTAGATGAAATGTAATGATGCGTTTGTCTTAACTACGAGGAATATAACGGTTGAAAGCAAGAAAGTATTTGAAGGAAATATATCAACAATGCTAGGGCAGCAACACTGTTGCTACTACTATATTCATCGTTATGATAATACAACACAGCTGTTTATATATCGATGAAACTGCTGCAATATAGTTTATAAAGAAATATAATGGTTTACCATTTGTATGTTGTTATGTGTTTCTTTGGTTTGTTGTAATTCAGTTTCAAACTGTTTGATTTTGCTTTTTCTTTCGTTTAAAAAAAATTATCTGATATTCAAGCAATTTTCATTCCCATGAGAAATGAAATCATAGTCAGATCATTTAATTAATAAAACAGTTTATTACAAACTAGCAGCCATAATTAGATGCTTCATAAAACACATAATATAGCTTGTTAATTTTTAACAGATTATTAATCGAAATTGAACGAAACGAATATTTCTCATCAATTTGTATTTTGATTAAGAAAATTGTCGCACGCGAAAAATGATTGATGGTAATCGTGTATTGCTCTTGTTGGGATGGTGTTGAAGATTTATTAAATCGTTCGAAATGTTTTTCATAAACCGCAAAATCCGATTGAACTAAAATATGAGAGTTATTTCAAGTTAATTTTTTGCAGTCATATGAGTGCGTGTGAATGATGACATTTATATATTTTCATTCTTTATAACTCAAAACACAAGTATTGCAACTTAAACGTCCGAGTCTACTATTTGCCATCATGTGTATTATGAGCTTGTGAAGAGTTGAGCAGTAACATGCCTTTTCACATCATATTTAAACTTGTGCATGTTTGTAGAATCACAGGAGCACAGAACAGTGAATTAATTACAATATCTAACGGAGAAGAAATGAATGATTACAGTATAAAGTTTTTCCGTATCTAAAAAGTTTAGTAGTTAAATTTTGCTGATTGTAGGATTGGTTACGAGTATATACAAGTGAATCCCATTAAAGTACTTGTAAAACAGGCACAAGAATGCGAAATTCCGGGGATAGAACTATGATAGACGTTGGGCTTATTGTACGGATCTTATTAGCTTTGAAACTATGTATTTCATCCCTGCTCAAAAAAAGAGACTAGTCAAGGTGTTACAACTCGATTTAACGCATTGTCGAATCGTAGCTTTGTAAAGGTATATACTGCTTTTTAGTATCAATATCATGTTGGTTAGCCGTACAATTATCGAGGAACTTAATTTTTGTCTGATAAGGATCTGATTCTTTAAATTTTCGCTCAGAGAGTCGTATAATTTAATTTCACGAGAAGCTTGTCAAATGTGTTAGATATATTAAGGGCTACATTTCTAGAGTACGCGGCATCACCCAGTGCATATTATATGAGTTTATAGACGCTTGTTAAATAACCTCAGTTGAACGGAAATGCCTTAACCACCACTTTGGGTCAAAATATGACAATTTATTTATTGGTAGACCAGCGCTTTGTTGATTAAAGATTAAAACAGTTTAGTGATGACGAAAAGTTATGATGCGATATTTTAGCGGTTCTTTTAATCTGCAAGGATTCTTAAATCTTAGTACCAGGAACGTCCCCTTAGGCTATTAAAAAAGCAACACGTTGCAAGACATTTGTTTAATAAGTTGGAGATGAGAGCCGCTAGCTAGTAAATCAATAATGAGATTATAATCATTCTCGTTGGAAGTTGGTACGTATTTTGTAATATCATAGAGATGAGAAGGAGTGACATCCACATCAATGAGGGTAGTCTTTATCTGCAAAGCAAAATTTGAGAGAAAAGTTCATTGTGTGTAAAGTTAAGTTAAAGGTGAACCGATGGCAGCCATGCTAGCGAATTCATTGTCGATGGATAGCGAGAAAATTGTTGGTATCATCTTATTCACTGCACTATTATATTTTTTAATAAATCGCAACAACTTAATTTCTATGACTTTATGTTTCCTATTAATTTCGGCATGCGTTATCTTTATTCTAGAGTGGCATTCTAACAATACTTTCTCTCTTATAGAATTGTTTGCCAATATGGACCTGCCGTATCGCAGACAGATTAGCGGCTTGAATGAGAAAAATAACGCATTTAACAGCAGGGGTGTTACGAATATATACATATATAAATGTGATGAAATAATGGAAATAGTATATATATATATATATATATATATATATATATAACTACATTTACTCACATAAATTTAATATGCGAAAGTATAGATTTATGCGTAAACTTTAAGTATTTACTTCAAAAGTGCTCAATACGTAGGTAGATCTAGTTAGTAATTTATAAAATATATATGACGACTAAGCTACACTGAATATTCTGCGTTTCATCCACTGAAGGATTCGTCAGGCTTATGCGCGAATTTTGTGGTTGCTTCTTGTTTTTATATATGTTGAGGATTTCTAGTTAGCCAATCAGCTTTCTAATATCCACCGCGCCCCCTCCTATCAGCCAATGGCATGCATTTTATCGAACAAAGGATCTGTTTTTGAACTAGGTTAGTTGTTTCAGGTAGATCTTTTCCCTCTTTATATATATATATATATGAATATACCTATGTGTACACACACACACACATATACATATATATATATACATATATGTGTGATCGTTTATGTATATTCATGTTTATTTAATTTATTTATTTGTTTGTTTTCTATTGTTATTGTTAGTTTTAAAGCTATTTTGTAACGCTATCCTAGAGTGAGTTTTATTTTGTGAACAGAGTTGTTTGCTATTTCTCGTCTACAGTTTAATAGATTTTGAGGTTCTTTAAAGTACAGGATAGCAAATTTTTCATGGAGGCATAATTTACATGGGTCGTCTAAGTGTCTGCACGTGGTAGCTTGTCTCATTATTTTCCATTCGACTACCGGCGAATGTCCGCTTTCTTTGAGTTCCCAGTATTTATTTGCTAGTGTTGTTTTTATACGGTGTTTTTTTTATTTTTGAAGGTACTTTTGTGGTCATAGTATCGGGTTGTAAAATCTAGGGAAGTCAAGCCTATGTAATATTTCTTGTTATTCGGGTTTTCTTTCGCAAATATTGTTGTTGTTAAAGAAAATACTTTAAGTTTACGCATGACATAATGCTATTGTATATTAATTCATGTGATTAAATGAAGTAGTCGCATGTATATATATGTATATATATATATATATATATATTCATGTCTTGTGTACACTTGCAAATCTAAAAACAAGGTGTAATAATTGGATTATTGTCAATAGTTTATCAATTGCAGTGATTGTGGTTTAATGCTGGAGCATTGGAAATATTTAACAACGCGTGCTAAACTATCTAACATTTTTATATTAAACGTCTGTAAATGTAAAGAAATGCCCAGGAAGAACACATGCTTAATTTTATGGAATGATAAATTCATAGATTTATACACACATCAAGATTCTATTTACTTGTTTATCCGTAGAATGGAAGTAAGAAACAACGTCGCTTATAATTGTGTTATAATTCAGATCCATAATATAATCAGTAAAAAGTTTTGTTAAAGGATCTATATCAAAATCTTGAAACAAAGAAGCGGCAGTCAGATTAAATTACTTTTCTCCGCATGCGCAAATGTACGGTTTATTAGATTGCATTATTTAGCTATTAACCTCGATTTTATTACTATTGCATATTATTAATTCTAAGGTGCAATTTATGTAAAATTATTCACTGAAAATGATTGAAAATTTCCGAACCTTCTGCATAATGTCTGTCACAAAGGTACATATTTTTTCAATTAATTAGTAGAGAAAGCATATAAAATATCAGTCGTTGTTAAGCTTTTAGCGAGTAAAAAATATGAGATTACTATAGATAGTTTATTGCTGGGATGTGTCTCTAACAAAAACTGAAAATTATATTAACATATTCCATTGTTAAAATAAAAAAAAATTAAATAAGGAACACATTGTGACTGTCCTTTCTTTAAGTGTGAAGACGTTACAACAAATTATGCGAGAAAAAAACAAAAAACAAGACTAGACAATTAAAAGTGAACAACAAGTTTCGCCTGGTCCTTGCGGGGGCTTGGCATGGATCTCAAAGACCATATTTGGGAGCAACCCCACATATAAGACCATTTCTCTTGATGCAATCAGTTATTGGTCAATGTAGGGGAAACCCTTCATATCAACTGTCACTATCCAGGTCCCTACAACCCGGGGAGCTGGTCCCCATTTCCCTAATAGCTTCACATTAAAAACGAGCTTTTGCCTAATTTGATCAGTGGGGAAGGAAATAAATTCACAATTAAAAGTGAACAACAAGTTCCACCCGGCCCCTGTGGAGGCTGGGAATGAATTTCAAAGTGTAGTATCTGTTCCGGTAAATACTGAAATCAAAGACCATATGTGGGGGCAACTCGATATATAAGATCATTGCTCTTGAGCAATCACTTATTGGTCACTGTTGGGGAAAACCTTCATACCAATTGTCACAATCCAGTTCCCTCTCAGGGGAACTGGTCCCCCTTTCCATCACTCTTCCAGTTAAAATAACAGCCTTGTGCCTAATTTACTGAGTGGGGAAGCAAATAAATGCAACAATTAAAAGCGATTTTATCGTGCGAATATCAACACTCAGAATATTTGAGCTTGTCTTCCAAAAAGAATCATACTGTTTATCGATTTTCCACATTGCAATATAAATGCATTAGTTGAATGAGAGCTAACACGGAGCCTGGCCTCGACGCAATATTCATGCGAACAGAAGTGTATGTACACATTGCGAATTCAATATTTCATCGTGATGAATGTTCGAATTGTCAATAAAAAGACACAATCTTATATGTGGGAAACACTCCAGAAGATGAACAGAATAAATATGCCTCGAGGTGAATGCACAGATTACACTGATTTTTCTAAACCTTATTGTAAGTGGATTCTAGTAGATATTTTGGGCCGCTCACTGAATTGGTTCTATCCCCTGCGTCTCGATTAGTATCGTATTTTAATATCATCTACTTAATATATATATATATATATATATATATATATATGTATATATATGTATATATATATGTGTGTGTGTGTGAGTGTGTGTCTATCATAATGCAGGAAGGCGTATATTTATATTAGCAGACAGCCTAACGTTGCCATGTAGCAAAATATTCGTAAATATGCCATTTTATTTCATGCTGATTTCGTATTTATTATTATATAGCCAATTCTTTATCGATTATTAGATTTGATCTAATAGATAGAAAAAAGTCTGTATTGATTATTACATTGTACCAATATATGATAGTCGTTTCTAAAGTTCAAAATTGACAAAAGTGCAATTAGCTAGAACCGAAAGCAACACATTTAGCGTGCCAGCGTTATTTGTTACCATTTAAGAAAACGGCAAATGGATATATTATCAAGTTGTTGCATAAGTTCCTGCCGTTTAACAAAAAAGAATTGGTTTTAAAACAGGTTTTGGTATTTGGCAAAGAGTTATATATCATGCGAACGCACGTATTCTATTCTAGAAGATAATGGTCGGCGTTTTTTGCTCATATAATATTTTACGTTTTTTTGCTCATATAATATTTTACGTTTTTTTTTTTTTAGAACTGTCAAATGGATTGTCACGGAGATAAAAAAATCACATTTCGACACCTTCTTCTTTTCGCCTTAATTGAGGTCCAAAAGCTAGTGAAATGGCGAAGGATATTTTTGCCGTATATGGGGAAAACGCTATAGCTGACAGAACCCTTCCAGACTGGTTTATCAAATTCAAACACGGTAGTTTAAACCTCAATGATGCTCCTAGTTCCAAAAATAGACGAAGAAAAACTCGAGGTTCTTTTGAAGGAAGATGGCTATGAGACATGTTGAAAATTGGGTGATATAACGAAGGGTGATTCTGGGACAATTTCACGCCACCTTGAGTCGATGGGATTCACACAAAACAAATTGGAGCTTGGATACCACACACAAACTTACTTTTGCTGTTAAAATTTGTGTTTTTTTTTAAACGAAAACGGGGGGGGGGCTCCTGCAATAACCCCATACTTAGAAAATTGACTGCATACATGCGCATGCGCAGAAAAACACTTTAATCTCATTGACGCTTACAAGTTCCAAGTTTTCAATATAGCCACCTTATCAAATATTTTTACTGGCTAAAAACTCACCCGAATTTGTTCCACAGGTTCCACACCTTTTATACATCAATTAATAAGTCACGTTTTTATACATCAAGTTATAAATATTTGGCAAAATATATTGGTAAAACCTATTCCACACACACATACACAGTAAGGCACATTTATCTAAATATGCTAGTAGGGCGGCTGGCGTTAAAAGACGGTTAGTTACACAATAAAATTGATATTTTTCTTTGTTTATTGCATGGCCACGTCTTTATTACTTATTATATTCAACCCAATCTACGGTAGTAATTTCAAAAGTTGGAAAATATGACTTATGTGACATCAGCTTAAACTGAAACAATAACATGTTGCTCTGCCGAATTATTTGTACTATCTGATATAAGTCCATACGCTTAAAAACTATAAAATAGATTTGCTTATGAGTAGTAACAAGTAACAAGTTTAATCGACTTACTTCTGCCAAGTTCCAATTCTTCGCAATTTTTTCACCTTGATATCTATTGTTACCGACTAAAAACCAAAGAGGTATGACTCCTCTGAAAATAAAGTTTCAAAAATGTAGACTAGAACTTGACAAACTTTTTTTGTAGAGATCGTTCCAGACGAATAAACAGGCACGGCCACAAAAATGCTCGACAATTCGTCTACTCAATGGATTTTATTGAAACGACTGTTTTCAAATGTGAAGTATATCCACTCAGCTTCCAGTTCGTATGGGTTGTTCATAGCAGAAATATAGATCGTTTTGTTTCCTTCCTTTTCTAATTCGTAAATTAATCGTAAGCTATTTATAATTGCGTAGAATTATACTTCAGTTTGCAGATAATGCCAGGTTATAAGAATACGCACAGTTACAGGCGTAACTAGTCTCTTTACTGACATGAGGCCATATTATTTGAATTGCAACTAAAGGAATTGTTCAAATCAATAAAAACTGGACTTTAACCATTATGTTATTAAACGCCCATTCATTTTTATTTTTACTAGCATGGGTGCTCGGCGTTGCCTGGGAGTTTGGAGGTGTGTGTGGAGCAAAAAAAGAAAAAAGTCGTAGGCTCGAACCCGTATCGTGAAGGAGGAAAAGAACGGGGAAAAATGTGACGTCTTACGACGTTTTACGACCAATGCCAAACCGGAAGTGGCGTAGGTTTAAACTAAGGCTAGACAATCTAAAAGAGGGGATGATTTTCGAAAATATCGACGAAAAAGCGACTCCTCCCTGTAGAAAAGTGCCTCGTTGAGGGTGAAGAAATTAATGTTTTTAGCCAATTTTACCGTATTTGTCGTCTGAAGGGTCGAGCTTAAAAACGATACTGATCATGGGAAAATTCGTCGCCTCTGTCGAAGGTTTTAGGCAGGCATGCAAACATAGATACATACATTTATACAGTGGTAGCTCAAATTTTCGACCCAACCTGATTAAAAAGCTTGCCCTATCTCTGAATACTCTTTATGTCAAAATTCAAATATTTAGACAAGAAATTGCCTGAGTAATTTGTTAGAGACCGCAAAGGTCAATTCTTTTTAAAAAATTGACCCCTATTATATCCCCTTAATATTTATTGCTTTGAGCTCAAATATTGTTATTTAGTAAGATACATGTTCATAGAATATATATCTAAAATTTCTATTGTTTATACCCAAAATTGGCGAGGAGTTTGGTAGATTTGTCAAAGTTCAAATTGTTGAACTTTGACCCCTTAACATCCAAATTTCTGGCCAACAACGAATTACAAAGATTTTCCATCCTCTGTATATCAAATGTTGAGTCTTTAGACTGAGAATTGACAGAGTAATTGCGTAGGGAAATGTACACAGACAGACACTTTCACTTTTATAGATATACTAGCATTTCAGCTCGGGTGTTTGGAGGTGTATGCTGAGAAAAACACAACAAAAAAGGGTAATCTTTTAAATTTGACTCCCATTATGACCCCTTTACATTTGTAGGTATTGGCTCAAATCATATTATTTAGTTAGATTCTTGTCCAAGGAACCTATATCTAAAATTTCAAGTGTGTAGACCCAAAATTGTCGCAGGAGTTTGGTAGAGTTCTCAAAGGTAAAATCGTTGAACTTTGGCCCTTTAACAGCGAAATTTCTGGCCGAAAACCGATCACATAGATTTTTCCAAATCTCAGTACCCTGTATATCAAATTTCGAGTCTGCAGACATAAAATTGACAGAGTTATTGCTTAGGGAAATGAAAACAGACTTACAGATACACAGTCACACAGATACACAGATAGACACACAGACACGTTCATTTTATAGATATATACATAGATTTTTGTCATTCGTTTTATGTTGCTGTTACTGTGGTTTTTATTGTCTTTATTTTGTTATTAATTTTGATCAGTTTTATCGGTCGATAGTCAGGGTAGAAAATGTAACAGAAATTGATAAATAAACCAATAAATACGAAGAAAGCTACAATAATAATAATAATAATAATAATAATAATAATAATAATAATAATAATAATAATAATAATGCCAATACAAGGAAAACCAACACATCTTAATTGCATTTATTTTTCTTCCGCTCAAATCACTCATCTAACTAATAAATAGAACATGTGCAGCGATATTAACGTTGCCAAAAATGTAAAAAGAAAAAAACATGAATACGATCGTGAATGTGAAAAAAATTGTATTATCAGAAAAAAACATTCTCGGATCAATACTCCAAGTATTACAATATTATGCTTAAACTCGTTGTCGAAGAGCCAAGATAGTTATTAACATTAAACGAATTTAAATTGTGCTGAAATTTATTAACACACACATATACTTCACCTTATAATAAGTCCTGACTATATATTACAAAATAGTGTTCGAAACAAACACAATCCCCACGGTATTGCAATTCTTGTAAGATGATTGAGTCAACTTCTCTTTGTAATGGTGCTTACAGTAACAAAACTAAGCTTTATAATCCACCAGACTAGATGAATTATTGTTCTGGAATCCAGTAAACCAAGCCATTAAAAAAACATAACGTAATAAACTGATCATTAAATGAGAAAAAAAAAACTTCATATTTCTGATTTTCAACGTTTGAAAGATCAAAGAGGATTGTAATAGAATATTCGCATATGTATATAGTATAGACACCAAGTGTTAGGTCCAGAAGCGTGTCTCTTTAGATTTTGTATATAGAAGCATTTCAGCCCGACGTCGCCCGGGTATGCGGAGGTGTATGTTGAGCAAAACAAAAGGCGGGCATTTTTTTTTTTACTTTGACCCCTATTATGACCCCCTTAACACTTATTGTTTTAGGCTAAAATCTAGTTATTAAGTAAGATCAATGTGCAAGAGGCCTATATCTAAATTTTCTATTGTTTAGACCTAAAATTGTCGGAGGAGTTTGGCAGAGTTCTCAAAGCTCAAATTATTGAACTTTAACCTCTTAACAGACAAATCTCTCGCCGAAAACCGATTACAAAGATTTCCCTAAATCTCAGTACCCTGTATATCAACTTTCGAGTCTGTACACTTCCGTTCATTTTATATATCTATATATCTATAAAGGGAACGTGTCCGTATGCCTATGTGCATTTCTCTACGCAATGATTCTGTTAATTTTTAGTCTACAGACTCGTAATTTGATATACAGGGTACTGAGATTTGGGAAAATCTATGTGATCGGTTGTCGGCCAGAAATTTGGCTGTTCAGGGGGTCAAAGTTCAACGATTTTACCTTTGGGAACTCTATAAACTCCTCCGACAATTTTAGGTCTAAAAACTAGGAATTTTAGATATAAGTTCCCTAGACAGGTATCTAACTTAATAACTTGATGTGAGCACAAAACAATAAATTTTAACGGGTCATAATAGGAGTCAAAGTCTTAAAAATTGACTGCATTTTATTTTTTGCTAAACATACACCTCCAAATACCCGGGCAACGCCGGACACCCGTGCTACTATATATATATATATATATATATATATATATATATATATATATATATACTAGCAGAGCGCCTGCCATTTCCCAGTGGTAAAATATGCTTAAATATGACATTTTGATTAAAGCAGATTTCGTATTTTTTGTTATATGATGTTCAACCCAATACATGGTCATGATTTCAAAAGTTTTTAAAAAAATGATTCTTTCGTAACCATCGAGAATCGAAAAGTTTACCTCACGAGTTAGTTTGAGCTATGCCGTTAATGACAGAGCTATTGAGACATTTCCGCTGTAAGGCTAAAAATTAAAACATGAACCAATAGCTACAATGTTATGCATGCATATTCATAATACCAGCGTTCGACCTTCACCTGGCCATTTTTTCTTTAATTCTCACACTTTTGCACCCGGCTATTTTATTATGTTGAGAGCTACTATAAGTTTTTTTTCATCAATATCAAGAAGTACTATTAATTTGAAATTATGAAATAATGCCCCTATCATAATACTGTCCCCATTATCTTCTGTCATCCCTTATCATACAATATATTTTACATAGTTATTCTTCTATTGCCAACCGTGATATTAAAAGCAATTCTTTAAATGAGTATTTTACAATTTAAGTCATTATTCGATTTTCTCTTGATTCAATATGCGTTTTCAGGTAAAAAAAAAAACGCTAGATTAATTGTTCGTGTTATTTAAGCGTTATTCAACGCACTCATTTCTTTATGTAAAATATATTAGCTTACATATTTATTCATGCTTTAGCTGGATTGCAAATGGTTCTTTAACAATAAAAACAAATATGTATTTTCATTTGTATTCTTCTTTTTCTTTGGATTAGTTTAAAATAAGGCGGGTGCACATTGATAATATTTTATGCCTCCATATGGAACGAACAGATCGTTTATATATTATTTAATTGGAATTCATTATTGAGATGAGTAATATTTATCGATTTATTTATTGCAGACTATTATCTTCATCTTTCTTAAAGGTTGGTTCACAACGTTTCGGCCAACTATTCACCTGCCCTTCGTAAGGTGATAACCGCGACACGATAGGAACTCCGAATCTCCTAACTGCATTCTCAGCAATTACTGCCATCCATAGTTGTTGTCGTCTCTCTACGTTTTGGCTAAGTAAGCCTCTGGCCGACTTTGGGTAGGATTGAACCCTGATAAGACGACAAAAACGATGGATAGCAGTAATTGCTGAGAATGCAGTTAGAAGATTCGGAGTTTCTATCCCGCCTCGGTTACCACCGTACGAAGGCCAGAGCAATAGTTGGCGGAAATATCGTGAAACAACATCTAAGAAAGATGAGGATAATAGTCCGCAATATATAAATTGACCAGATCGTTGTCTGGTTGCCTTATTCATACAATCCTAGTACATGCCTAGCTAATTTTATTATCGACCATAGTCTCGGTCACTTATCAGCGGCTTTTAATGTGAATGTAAACGCGAGGTCGCGCCTTTGTATATGTTCAAATATTATGAGCTGATAAGCCTTTTCATTCAGATACGATAATGACTGTGGGTGTCATCGTTACAAATGTGGTTACAATGTCTACTTCTTTCCAGTAGAACATGTCGGTTTCAATAACGGCCGATTCCTTAGATATACACAAAGCGTCAGGTCTTATTATATTCCGGTCGATATTTTACTTTAAAAGGTCGCTGGTCTTTAGGGCATGTAGGACGCCTGTGGTTTTGGTCAATGTAAGTCACGTCACATTAATAGCAAATAGGTATATTTCTTAATATGTATGTATTTTGTTAAACCATTTATGCACAACAAAACAAAGAATGGGCTCATCCAATAATGAAAATAGTGGAAGACGATCGGACCATAAGTAGATAACATAGCTTATTCTGTCGTCATTGCTTGGCGGTAAATATCAAAATTGTCATTTTTTTTTTTTTTTTTTTTTTACACAGTGATCACCACTTATCAAGGCCCGGAAGCCACTCAGGGATAAGGGTTATTGCAAGTACATCACGTTAGTGAGGAGATTTTATGAAGTGTTTAATTAGGGGGGCGGTTCATAAGGAATTTGTTAACATTAGACTTAAAGACATCCAAGTTGTAGTCCGGAGGGAAGCAGGCAGACGGAACAGAGTTCCACAGGTGTGCAGTTCTAAGAAAGAAGCTTTGCTCATGAAATCCGCGTTTTGATTTAGGCACAGATATAGAGTGGGGGAAATTTTTCACAGTGGATTCAGCTAGACGGGTGATTTTCGTGAAAGTTTGGCGAGGGGGGACCAGGGATTGGAGTTCAGACGAGCACCTGCCATGAAAATAACGATAAAACAAGGATAGGCTCGCAACGTCTCTTCTGTGGGAGAGGGGTTGCAGGGTAGAGAAAAGGGCATCCCCCACTAAACCACGAAGTCTATTTTGTACTCTGTCAAGGCATGATAGGCTGTTTTTGGCAGCTCCTGCCCAGATATGGCAACAGTATTCCATCCTTGGCCGTACTTGGCTTTTATATAGATAGAGAATTGCATCAGTAGTGAGATATCTTCTGGAGCGGTAGAAGGATCCCACCATCTTTCCTGCGACCTTGGCAACAGACTTGATGTACGTGTTCCATTTCAGATCAGGAGTAAAGGTCAAACCCAGAAGCTTGTCAAAACACGGGGCCTCACCCAGACGAGAGCCATCCATCACAATTGATGCCAGCTGGGGATCAGAGCGTTGATGATGGAAGGATAGGAGTTTGGTTTTAGATGCATTAAAGGTAACTAGCCACATCTTCCCCCACTGAACCACGCGCTCGAGATCAGAGGAGAGAGAATCCGAGAGAACTTCGTCATTTACAGCCTTTGATGTGTTGCCGTAGATGGTCGTGTCATCAGCATAGATGTCAACAAATGATGTAAGTATGTGTTTAGGGAGGTCATTGATGTAGATCAGGAAGAGAGTTGGGCCGAGGATTGACCCCTGAGGGACTCCAGCATTTATATTGCAGGCCTCCGATTTTTGTCCATCTACCACTACTCTTATGAGCCTATCGGAGAGAAATGATTTAATGATTGAGAAAACATTTCCAGTTATACCCTAGCTGGAAATCTTGTGAAGTAGACCCTTATGCCATACTTTGTCAAAGGCCTTTGATATGTCAAGAGCAATTGCCCTAGAAAGGAAGCCTTTGTCAAGAGATTCACTAATCCTGTGGGATATAACCGTCAGCACATCTGCAGTAGATCTTGCAGAGCGGAAACCATATTGTGTGTCACTAAGAAGGTTGTTTCTGCTGAGGTGGGTGACTATTTCTCTATTTAATATTGATTCCAGTAACTTACTCATAACACAGAGAAGACTTATTGGTCTGTATTGAGAGGGAGATGACTTATCACCTGAATTCTTAAATACAGGGCAAACTGATGAGGTCTTCCAGGGGGTCGGAAAGCACTTCTCCTTAAGGCAGCGCTTAAATAGTTTCGTAAGTATGGGAGCAAGTTCTGGTTGAAGCTTTTTTAACACTATAATTGGGATGCCATCAGGGCCAGTTGCTTTACTGGAATCTAGGTTTTTTATTAGCTTGGCGACCTCATGCACGGATATTTGTATATTACCTAGCTTGTTCTGTGTTATAGGAGGAAATATGGGGAGTTGATGGCCTTCGTCGCATAGGGTAGAATTAGCTGCAAAGTTCTTGGCAAATAGTTTGGCCTTGTCTGACGCTGACGAGATAACCTCTGGTCCATTGATAATGGTTGGGATAGAACGCACACTTCTGTTCAGGATCCTATTTGTTATTTGCCAAAACTGGTGGGAACCAAGCCGCTGATCAGCTACCTTGGATTTAACAGACTGGGCATATAGCTCTCTTGCATTTTTTATTACTCTTTTACAGTGGTTGCTGGCAGTCCTGAAAGCAGCTGTAGTCTCAGTGCATCTATTACGTTGGTAGTTATGGAAAAAGTGATTTCTGTGCGCGATAGCAGCAGCACATTCTGGGGAGAACCATGGCTGGCTGTTAGGTTTTTGTTGGAATTTTTTTGATGGTATGAATTGGTCTATGCCTACAATTAACCATTCGGTCAGATCTGATACTATAGAGGACACTTCCTTTTTAAACATGGAGTGCAGAGGTAAATCAGATATGAATGTACGGAAGCTATCCCAGTCAGCCATAGAGTATCGGTATACAGTACGGTGGAGGGGTACGTCTGATGGCTTCTTACATTTTGTTTTTATCTTAACTGATACGACGGAGTTGTCGGAGGATCCTAAAGGAGAATGAACGGTACATGAACATAGCTCAGGGGAAGTTGAAAGAAAAAGGTCTAAGAGGCTTGCATATTGATTGGGTGTATCGGGCACACGGGTGGGTTCGCGAACAATCTGAGTGAGGTCATAAGCAATAGCAAAATCATGACAAAACCTCCCCTCATCATCTGTCTTATTTGAATGGGTCATCCATTCCACGTTATGGACGTTGAAGTCACCACAGATGTGGATGTTAGCCGAGGGATGTGAAGACAGTATGTGGTCTATTTTCTCAGATATGCTCTTAAAGATAGTAACTCCGCTGTTGTGGGGCCTATAGAGGGCAAATATAAATGCAGTGGTGTTAGCAAGTGCAACCCTGAAGCACATATAGGGTAAATTAGGATCTTCTCTAGAGATATCCCTGCCACATGGGAAGCCATCCTTAATGTAGGCACATATTCCATGCCCATGGCGATCTTGGGAGTCAGATTTAGCTGTTAAATTGGAGTATCCATTAATTATGAACTCATCTAGGGAAGTGGTCGGCCCTATTCCAGTTTCACATAGAAATAATATGTCCGGTTTCGTCTCCTGTAATTGGGTTTCAACCTCTGGAAGGTTGGAACGTAGACCCCTGATATTGGAGAAGGAGACCTGGTAGTAGGGGTCTACGCTGGAAGATGGGGTTCTAGGTTTAATCGAGTTTTTATTCTGGAGATATTTCATGTTGAGGGTTGGGGATTTGTGGAATAGGTCGGCATACTTGGTTAGAGCAGTACAGAGAGGGAAAGTAAGAGAGAAAAAGACAGGAAATTTTTGTTTTTTTATTTGTAGCACACGAAAAGGTAAAGCCGTAACAATTACCCACTAGTATGGCATCGAGAGGCCCCACCAGAGACTACTGCATGGTCCAGATCCACTCACCAAATGGCAATACAGCAGTCCCAGTACTTTGCGCCTGCTGATAGGACAGCCTCCTTAGTGGTTAATCCAAGGTTCGCGTCCCTGACTATCAGGCGGATAACGTCAGCCCAGACAAAACGTTTACCTCCAGCACCCTTACTAGTGACATGGCAACAAGGACAGACAAAGACAGAAAAATATCCGACATCTCAGACTACTGGTCACCAAGTAGTACCGACCTTTAAGCAGCTTTTTCTTCACCCTTTGTCAGAAACATCACTCATTGAATGAGGACTGAATGACAAAATAGGAGAAGCGAGAGTTACTGAGCTGCCGATAACACATCCACTGTATTATCTACTCTCCATTTTTCACGCATTAATGTGTATGAAATAACCTGACTAATAACACCATATTTACAGGCGCTGCCTACAAGTATTAGAAAACAGAAGAAATGCAGCCAGCAGTTTTTTCGTCTTGATATGTATATATCAAGCGAACATTCAAGTATCTATAGTATCATATATAATAATAAATCTTCAGAAACTTTATATATATATACACACACACCCACACCCACACCCACACGCACACACACATATATATATATATATTTATATATATGACAATTGAGCTGCAAAGAAACATTTAGTTTCATTCACGTATGCATCAAATTCATATTATCTTTCGTTTATCTGTATTCACGTGATATTAAGTTTAGGACCTAATCAATCAAAAATATGGTTGCTTTCGCCTATTAGTGAAAGCTTTCATTAGTCAATGGCAGTGATTTCCTTAAGAATGGTTCAGTCTCATTTTTCCCCCTTTTAGTTTTATTTTGCTGAAAGGGTGTCTCATTTTTGTGTATCTTGTCGGATACACAAAAATGAGACACCCTTTCAGCAAAATAAAACTAAAAGGGGGAAAAATGAGACTGAGCCATTCTTTAATTAAAATGTCACTTTGTTTTCACATGTGTTTGCTTGGATTTATTCGTTTCTTATTTAATCACAATTATCATACGCATTATTATTAATATACCATGTATATATATATATATATATATATATATATATATATATATATATATATATTAATATACGTATGTATACACATATATACATATTGTATTTCGTGTAAGTGACACCATTTAAAGAACAGGTTAAATATATAAAATAATAGATTCATTGATTCCATTATTCTAAAAAAATTAAACATTTACTGACTAAGGATTCAATCTACAGAAACCAATACCTTTGACGATTTTTACATTTATACCGTAAACTATTAAAGAATTAGCATCACTATGATTATTTTGTATATAGAAATAAAAACACACTTATATATCCTAGTTCAGTACATATAATTATCTTATTTTAAGACTCCTTTTTATACCTGAATAAAGACACACGCTGACATCTGATATAAATTAAATTTGTTAAATTTCTATTGGATATGTTGTATGAGATAGTAGTTATTTGACATAGTATTGATAGTGAACGAATTTCACGATCACGTTTTTTATATAAATAAAGAATACAACCAACACCACCACTAAATACTATTTAGTCTATTATGTTTTACCCTTTTTGACATTTGTTTATCTATAATTGTATCAGTTGAGTTTGAATAACATCTGGTCTTTGTTAGCGAACTCTGTGACTTTTTGGTATGATACTTTTCGACGTCTATTGCTATTATTTTTTGTGCACTTAAGCTTATATTGGAAAGGGAGGCCCCGTCTGAGATAAAATACATGTCATATCATTTTTTACCCGAATGACTACTCGCAATTTTACGAATTGAATATATATCTGAAAATAAAAGAAAACGATCGGGAAACAATAAAGAAAAGAATAATTAAATTAAAACCAATTCAGTCGAGGCAAACGCAAACGAAATAAAGTTGCTATTGAACCAGTTTTATGAGAAACACAAAGACAACCTTTACTGGGAGCTAATTATCAAATGGACAACATGTGCAAAAGACGACGGCGTTCTAATTCCCTGCTTTACACAGTATCAACCTTATAATGCAATCATTCTTAACTAACACTAACTGTTCTAAACAGAGGAATGAACTCAAGTTTTTATTAGACATAAAGCTTTCGTGAACATGTGAGTTTTATATCTATCTGTAACTGGGAGATTAATTACAAAATATTTCTGGAAAATGGGCATAACTAGTATAGTTTCAGAGTTTATAATGCTAAGCCTAATCTAATTTCAGAGTTTATAATGCTAAGCCTAATCTGGCAACATCCACAACTAAAGAAGACGATACAAATACATACTTGATTGATCTTGTATATAACACCCCATAAAATCTCTCGATAGCAATGTTTTCGTTATATTTATTTATACCGAATTCCCCGTCTTTATAGAGGCGCATAATTGTTGTTCTACGAAGTTTCGGCCAACTATTCTTCTCGCATCTGGTAGTCGCTACGGGGTAGGAACTCCGAATCTCCTAACTGCATTTTCAGCAATTACGGTCTTCCATAGTTGTTGCCCTCCCATCACCTTTTTTGGCCAAGTAAATCTCTGGCCGGATTTGGGTATGATTGAAACCGCTTTCTTCAGAAAATGCTCACCTGGTCCCGTAAATATTCACTGTCTCTATCAGTGGTTCAGTGGTATGAGACGTTGAATCTCTACGGTTCCAGGTGAGCATGGTCTGAAGATAGGGGTTTCAATCATACCCAACACTGGCTAGAGACTTACTTGGCAAAAAACGTGGTGATACGACAACAATTATGGAAGGCAGTAATTGATGAGGATCAAGTTAGGAGATTCGGAGTTCCTACCCCGTCGTGGTTACCACCCGACGAAGGCTAGAGGAATAGTTTGCGAAACTTCGTGAAGCAACAAAAACAATAAAATTAGGATCACTTATAATAGTTCCAAAGTAATTGGAATGACCAACTATTTCTAGTTACTTTCCCCTTTTGTTTGCCAATGAAGAATTGATAAAAATATATTTTTCTCATTTGTTTTCATTTCGAATTTCTGCAAGCAAACGTAATTCAAATAAATGCTTAAGCTGTATGTGAAATACTCTCGAAATTTTCAGATCAATAGTTTATGAGAAGTGCACTTCATGGAAAAAGTATACGACGAAGTACCGACCATCCCTGTCTTTACTTTTTTGTAAGGAGATTATTTGGATTGAAAAGTGTGATCACTTAAGGGGTAAAGAGATTAATGCACACTAGATTAAAAGACGTCATAATAGGTTAAAAAGTAAATTATCTTATGAAAAATTCTTTATGAAAACGCGAAAAATATTTTAAGATAAAACCACTTCAAAACATGATATCGCGATTTATTTTTAATGAAATTTTTCAAATATTTTGCACTAGACCAAACACTTAAACACGTTGAGGTCACAATTTAAGCATTCTCATCCCAGCAAGACAGAAATGTAATGTTTTCAAGTAGAAAACAACTTCAGAAACGAAATTAATAAAATATGTTTTTCATTTCATTTGTAATTATAACAGAAATATAAGAATCTGAACTTATACAAAAGCATAATTTAAAAATATCCATTCACGTACGGTGGGAAACATATTATTTAAATATGTTGAGCATTTCTGACTAATATAATGCGTGTTATTATTGAACATGATTGCATTTTGGAGACATTCAGCGTAATAATGTTTTTTCATTACTTAAGATATGTCGTAATTAAAACATGTGAGTCTACTAAAGATAAATCGCGAAAACACATGGAGTTTTACGACGAAAAGGTCGCTATGACATCAGGTGGGGTTACAAAAACGACGTCGCAATTAAACCAGGTGTTGGCACTAAGTATACGTTGCTATGAAAAACGGGTGGGTTTACAAAGCATACGTCGCTAATAAATCAAGGAGTTTATTAGGAATACATCGCGATTAAAACGCGTGGGTTTACTATTGAAACGTCGCTATATATAAATAGGCGGGTTTACGAATGATAACTCGTTATTAAAATTAGTAGTTTACAAAAGATACGTTGCAATTAAAACAGGTGGTTTTACTAAGGATATGTCGCTATTTAATCAGGATTTGGCACGATGCTATTAAACAAAGTAGGGTTACTAAACATACGTCACTATTAAAACCGGTAGGTTTGCTACGAATATGTTAATGCTAAAACATATGTGTTTACGAAGATTACGTAGCTGATAAAACAAGTGGTTTACTAAGATTACGTCGATATAAAATCAAGTGGTTTATTAAGGTTACGTCGATATAAAATCAAGTGGTTTTTACTAAGGTTACGTCACTATAAAAAGGTGGGTTTATTAAGGAAACGTTGCAATTAAAAAAGGTGGCTTTATTAAGGACAAATCCTCTTTAAAGTCGGTTTGATTACTAAGATACGTCCTTTTTAAAGCAAGTGGTTGTACGAAGGATACGTCTCTATTCAAAAAGCCATGTGTATTACTGGTTTGGTTGCTAATAAATAAGGGTAAATTAGTAAGGATACGTTGCTATAAAATCAGGATGGCTTTCTAAAGATGAGTCGCTACTAAAACAGGTGGGTTTACTAAAGAAATGACGCTAATAATACAGGTGGCTTTACTAACGATACATCGCTAATGAAACAGGTAGTATATCACTAGATGCGGTACTATTACAGCAGGTGGGTTTACTAACCATAAATACCTATTAAAACAGGTAGTTTACAACAGATATGTCACTATTAAAACAAGCGAGTTTACTAAAGAGTACACCTCTATAAAACAGATGAGTTTGTTAAGGATTCGATGCTATTAAAACATGATATATCACAGGATGCGTCGCTATTAAAACAAATAGGTTTACAAAGAATACATCTCTATTAAAAATAGTTTACAAAAAGATATTCCATTATTATAACAGGTGGTTTACTAAAGGTTATATTCTTGTAAAGACACGTTGCTATGAAAGCAGATTATTTCACTAAGTATATGTTGCTATTAACTCAAGCGGGTTTACTAAAGGGGCGTTGCTATTAAAACAGGTGGGTTTATTATGCATATGCCCTAATTAAAGCGGGTGGGTTTATAAAACATAAGTGCCTATTAAAACAAGTGGATTTACTAAGAATACGTCACTAAGAAAACAAGTTGGTGTTGTATAAAAAATAGGTGTGTTTACTAAGGAGACGTAACATTTAAACAAGGTGTATTTACTAAGAATACATTACTAGTAAAACGTGTGTTTACTAAGGGTACGCCCCTATTGAATATGTAGTTTACAAAGGATGTGTCGATTTTAAAACATAAGGCTTTTCGAAGGATTTATCCCTAATAAACTGGTAGGTTTACTAATGGTATAGAAGCATTTTTTTTTTACTAAGGATATGTCGGTATTAAATCAGGTGGATTTACTGAGAATACGTTGCAATTAAAACAGTTGGGTTTATAAAGCACCTGTTCTTATTAAAACATCCCCATTAATGCAAGTAGGGTTACTAAGGTTGCGTCTTTATTAAAATATATATGGTTGTACAAAGGATACGTTGCTATTTAAAAACTGGATTTAGTAATGGTTTGGTCGCCATTAAAAAAGATGGTTTCACTAAGGATACTTTCTATAAAATCAAGAGGATTTACTGAAAATACGCCCCTATTAAAACAGGTGTTTTTTTCCAATGAGACGTTGTTATGAAGTGGGGGGTATTAACGATACATCACTAATAAAACAGGTAAGTTTACTAAGGATCAGCCGCTATTTAAACAGGTTGGTTTACAAAGCGTACATCGCTATCAATACAGGTAGTTTACAAAAGATATGTCGCTATTGAAACAAGCGAGTGCACTAAGGATATACCTCTATAAAAACTGACAGGTTTACTAAGCATACGTTGTAATTAAAGCAGGTGTTTTTACTAAGTATATATCCCTATGAAATCAAATTGGTTTACTAAGGATACGTTGCTATTAAAAAAGGTAGGTTTATAAAGAATAAGTTCTAATTAATACAACTGAGTTTATAAAGAATAATTCCCTATTAAATCAAAAGAGTTTACTAAGTATATGTCGCCATTAAATTAATTGGGTTGTCTAAGTATACATCGGTATTAAAATGTAGGTTTACTAAAAACAAATCGCTATTAAAACATGTAGTTTTACTAAGAATATTCACTATTTAAATAGGTTAGTTTTCCGTGGAGATTTCAAACGGCAAATCTTGTCACATTCTAGTACACTCGGTTATTTTCATTTTAGCTTTAAACTGTAGCCAGTATTTAAAAAATCTCACATAATTAGCTCAATTTACGTATTTGTATTTAACTGATTTTTTTTAATGGAAACGGTTAAAATATTATGTTATATATTCCTCTAAGTTATCGCAGATCACTTTAGTTAATTTTATATTCTCTGTTAATACAATAATTTTTTTCGAACCCTAGAACATTTTATTTTCAAATTCGCTATGGTTGCTTAGTGCGCACCATTTATGAAGTTCAAGAGGGCACACGAGGATAAGGATTAAAGAGTGTTCAGTAGAAATTGGACAATATAGTAACCATTAGTAATGCAAATTCGGTAAATTGGTTAACTTTATGGAACAGCTCATCAAAAACTTGTTTACGTTACACTTGAAGACAACCATGTTGTAGTCAGCTTGAAAGCAGGAAAACGGAACACAGTTCCATAGGTGCGCAGTTCTAAGAAAGAAGCTTTGCTCATGGAATCTACGTTTAGGTTTAAGCACAGATAAAGAACAGGGAAATTTGTAATAGTGTTCTCTGCTAGACGGGTATTTCTTGTAAAAGTTTGGCGAGAGGGGGGCTATAGATTGGGGCTCAGCCGAGCACTTACCATGATAATAGCGATAAAGCAGAGACAGACTCGCAACATCTCTTCTGTGAGAAAGAGTTTGCAGCGAAGAGAAAAGGACCTCCTCTACGAGGCTACGAAGTCCATTTTGAACTCTATCAAGGCAGGATAAGTCCTTTCTAGCAGCTCCTACCCGAATGTGGAAAAGGTACTCCATCCTTGGACGTACCTGGCTCTTATGCAGATGAAGAATTGCATCAGCAGTGAGATATCTTCTGGATCTATAGAAGCATCCCACCATTTTTCCAGCGGCCTTGGCAACGGATTTAATGTATGTGTTCCATTTAAGATCAGGAGTAAAGGTCAAGCCCGGAAGCTTGTCAAAACACGAGGCCTCCGCAAGACTAGAGCTATTTATTTGAATTGATGCCGGATGGGGATCAGAGCGCTGATGATGTAAAGATAAAAGCTTGGTGATGATACATGAACTTAATATGTTAAGCAACTTGATCCGTACATTGGGCTATATACAAATATAAAATACACTTAATATCACATAATTTTAGGCTATCTGGACAATTCCATTAAGTTACGTAAGTTTTTACCTTCTTAATACTTCTTTCCTCCAATAATTGCTAGGTATTTATGCATTTACCTTTTTCTGTTCTTACTAATTCTTTTAAAATTTGCTTACATGCGATTTTTTTTAATTCCTTCAACATGTGGTTTGGGAAGGGGTACAAATGATTGTATTTTTTCTACGCTTTCTTCGGCTCTAGAGCATGTATTCATTGGCATAGATTATAGTGGCATATTTTCAGACTTGCAATGTCTATTTTTATAGTGCTATTTGGAAAACATTCTGCGTGTATTTTCGCGTCCCCAGAGGCGTAGCTGTTGTTTCTTTGATTATTCATTTGTATTTATAAAGTTTAGTTTCTTATTTACGTCTTTTTAAAGTCATATTTATGTTTATCTTAAAACTTGTAGAAGTCCATCTACTAAAATAGTATATGTTGCTTATATTGGGATTTTTATTGATTTTCTTTTGTCTGTCTTTCATTTTGCGTATTTTTCTTTTATGTTCTCTACTTGTCGATTGAATAATATAGTCTCAGCTTTGCATTATACAAAATATTTAAGATTTTCATTGTTGTCATTTTCATAATGTGCTACATTGTTGAGTAAATTTTCAGATTTGGTCCACCTCGACAGTTTTCTCTTAAATGACGCCTTTTAAAGGTTTTCGGCCATGCTGAATACGAAAATCGCCTTGAAATTTTGCAGAAATAATTAGTTATCGAGATATAAAAAGTTGTATTATGCATTATATTCTTTGGCGCCCATCTTTGTTACGCGCGTAGATTTGTTTATAGCGCGCGAACGAGCGTAAAATGATAGTCAATAAAGAGTACAATGCATAATACAACTTTTTATATCTCGATAACTAATTATTTCTTCAAAATTCCAATGCGATTTCCGTATTCAGCATAGTAGAAAACTTATAAAAGTCGTCATTTAGAAGAACATTATGGAGGTGGACCTAATCGAAAAAAAAAACATTGTTTACTCGTCCTCCATTCCTAAGGTAGTTTTTGTATTGTTCTACTCTCGAAATACCTTAATTACATTGCAGTAAGTATTTAGTGTTTACTCATTTATTTGCTGTTACAAACACTTTAGTTAAACTGTTATTTTCTTATTTATTTCTCTCCATCCGATTACTAGTCTAACCAAATATTTATATTTAAATATCTTTAAATTATTGCATCTGATTATTGTATTCGCTCTTTATTTGGAGAAAATTCAAATTCTCTTATAATGAATTCAGTTTATTTTCTTGTTTATACTAATAACTCAAACTGTTATTATTCCAATAAGGTCAGGGTATCCATATATGTGCATTTTAAGAAACACTTCTATATTAACACTAATCTCTCCGTTGTAATCTTCAGTTTTTTTTACATTTCGTATTTTAATCGAGTTTTATATTCAGATCGGTATTTTGTAAAATCTTTAAACGTAGAATCTTTCGCATATGAGAACATTAATAATCCATGTTTCATGGGTTATTACATGCAATGCCCAGTTATATTGGACTAATAAGCAACGTATAAAACCATTGAAAATTAATGAATGCCGACCCTATTAGTCAAGTTATTCTTATACTAATGGGCATTTAACATTGAAACTATACTTAAAGTAAAATTCTTAAGTCACGGTTATTATGCTATTTGAAAAATGTGTAAAAGGATTAATTGCTTCTTAAATCTGACCTATCTCTTAGCAACTTTATTGATTAAGTACAACTGCAACTTCCGAGACAAAATAGTTTCAATTTTATAAATAATACGTCAATTTTAATTCATATTACTTTCAGTAAGTCTTTTTAAAGAGACCGTATTGATAATAACAATTCGATTCTTAACTTATAAAACATCTTAAATATGAGCAAATCTAAAATATTACATAGTTTTACGAATTTTAATACTTTTTCCCGTGTAACATACTTTTCTGTCCATCTTCAAATTTTGCATTGGTGACCATGTTTTTAATCAATTCATCAAATTCCAGGAATACTAATCCCATTTGATCTCACGTGTTTTCTTACGCCCTAACGTATTAGATAACTCTTGTCATTTCAGGTTACATCTATTTTGGGTAAATTGTATATCCAGTCCTGGTCAAAATCATAAGACAACTTAAAAAAGTAAGCGTTTACGCATAATATCGAATTTTTAATAAAACAAATGGTTAACACCATTGTCAAAAGGGAAAATATGATGGGAAAATGAAATCTTCTTTATTCGAAACCTTAACCATGATCTAATAATTATTTTTTAAAAAACAAACATTTTCACCTGGTCAAAATGATAAGACCACTTAAATAAAATCGGCTAGTTTTGAAAAAATGAATACGAAAAGCTTTCTATGTTACTAAAAGCAACTTGTTAGTGGATAACTAAACATCTTACTAAATTATAAATGGCAAAAGGAAAACCATTATCAGAGTTTGAGAGAGGAAGGATCTTTCAGCTTAATAGGGCTGGACTCTCCCATAGATCCATTGATAACGAAGTGAATCGTAGCAAAACGGTCATCACCAATTTTTAAGAAATCCAGATCAATATGGGCATAAAGAGTCCAGGTCGACAAAAAAAATAACCTCATCACTGGATCGCCGTATCAGAAGAAGTTTGAAAAAAAATCCAGTATGAGCTAAAGTCGATTGAAAAGCCAAACAGCAGCAGAATGTTGTCCTAAAACCATCAGAAGGCATCTGACAACGAAGCGTTTCAATCATTTAAAGCGACTGCAGAAACCACGTCTTTTTGAACAGCACAAAACTAACCTACTTAAATATGCCGCCAAATACCAGACTTGGGATGAAGAGAGGTGGAAAATATAATTTTCTCCGATGTGAAAAAGTTTAATCTAGATGGTCCATATGGATTTCAACATTATTGGCATGATAAAAATTTGCCCAAAGAGACTTTTTCAACTCGGCATAGTGGAGGAGGGTCTTTAATGATCTGCGGTGCTTTCTCGTCAGCTGGGACCCTACAGTTGCACGTAGTGAAAGGCCGGAAACATAATTGAAGTACATTTCAATGCTTGAAAATGCTTCTATCAGGACTGACGGTCTACGTCTGTGTGGAAGAAATTGGATTTTTTAGCAAGACAACGCTGCGATACACCCTTCTCGGCAAGCACGACAATACTTTTCTTCAAATAATATAGAATTGTTAGATCATCCAGCATGTTCTCTGGACCTCAATCCCATTGAAACTCTTTGGGGATGGATGGCAAAAGAAGTGTTCAAGGATAGAATCTAGTATGTTTCGATAAAGAAACTTTCTGACTCAGTTTTAAGTACATGGGATAAAATTCCTTTTCAACTGATAAAAAACTTAGTCGCAAGCATGCGGAAGAGAATTTTTGAAGTAATTCGTAATAATGGAGTATATACTAAATACCAAGACACTTTTTAGTAATTTATAATTGCCATTTGTTAGATAAATTATCAGTGGTCTTATCATTTCGACCAGGTGAAAATGTTTGTTTTTTAAAAAAACATAATTATTACATCAGGGTTAAGATTTCGAATTAAGCAGCTTTCATTTTCTTCCATCATATTTTCCTGTTCGGCAATGGTTTCAACCATTTGTTTGATTAAAAATTCGATAATATGCGTAAACGCTTACTTTTTTAAGTTGTCTTATGATTTTGACCAGGACTGTATCTTGAATACAATTCATAGAAGATATAATTTCACATAATAACCTTGATTACACGGTTACGTTGAAACTAACAATGTAACGTTTCATAGATGTTGGTCAAAACCAAATCTATCACGACTTACGAATTCCAGATGCTTCATCTATGTGGATGGAAACTTTCTGTAAATTAATATATATCTAAGGCGTTTGTGCGCTGCTAATGAATGCAATACTTTACAGGAATGTCTACTTAAATAACTGAAGTAAATGATTTCAACTAATGACGGTGCATGTCGCATTAAGACAAGACAATTCAATAATATTTAATGGGTCTTCATCAAAAGGCACAAAAGAGTTTTGTATACCGTAAAAGTCGATGTGCAAACATAGTGTGTGCAGTACATCTCGCATAGGTTAACTAGTATTCATATCCAATGACATATTGGAACTCATCTAATTCCCTTACGATACGCTACAACACATGTATTTTGTCATTTTCCTAAATGTATAATACATATCTACTGCTGTTAAGCGGTTTTACATCTTTTCCTGGCGTGACATGTTTACAGGTTAAAAGTGTGGTAGTTGTCTGAATTCTCGTAATGCATTTTCTAATGTAAATCGATGTGCGAGAGAAAATGCGCGTTGTTTACTTGCATATTCCTCCGCTTGCTGGTATTGATAGAAATTCGGTTGAGGCTCGAGTCAGGGCAAACACGCTGCGTGATGTTATTTGCCTTATAAGATAGAGAGCAAATATATACATTAGCACAAAGGTGAACCAGTTCGTTACGTAACAAGCCATTGGCAACTTAACAAATTGTCTCATTCACCATCTTTCCACATCACTTCCTCGCTCTTTCTCTCTCACTTTATCTATTTCCCTCTCTGCATTTGCACGTTCTAATAACGTCGTCATGACAGAATAAACATGGCATATAATACTTGCATTGTAATCGTGATGGAAGGGTCAGTTATGAATATAATATAGGTAGACGTATTCATTAAAAAGAATTGATTCATCTTATGGAAATAGTCAAGTGTAATGCTTTTTTCATTTACAACGTCTGATAGGAATATAAATAATATGTTGGTTTATTCATAAGAGTAATTCCATTTACTCTCAGATATTGCATACTTACATGTTGCTGGTTGGGTTTTGGAGAAATAAATATTCGTTTGCTTTTTCATTCCACAAAACGCACAATATTTCGGATAGAAATCGTTCCTAAATTACTGTATTTTTGCAAATACATATTCCAGTCAAATTATTAGTCTTTAAAGAAAATATATTATCGAATCGATCAATCTCCAGCCGATGATACGGATCAGGTTATAGTTTATCTGGGGTTTCTGATAACTAACAAATAATGTCATATTCCGCAGAAGTGTTCATAATATAATCTGGCAATATGCATTCGCTGAATGATTTTTCTTTCTCTTCAAGGTTTACAGGGGGTAAACGATAAATTGGCAGTAATTGCAATCCGCAATTTAGGAGTTATAAAGCGCAATTATCAATCTGAAATGTATGGTGCTGTACTCTTTAGAGTATGATGTTCTAGATGAGGCATATAAAAATACAAAAAATTAAGTGCTAGTGTAGAATTTGGCCATGGAAGGTTATTGCTGAATTGTTCCACTAACATTATCAGGGGCACTGGGTAGTTTTCTAGGATTGTTTATCGTCTTATTACGAACGTAAGAGAGGTTGAAGGCATGCAAAATAACGCTCACTCTCCGTGAAGTGATAAACTCTGCACCAGAAGGTGTCTCCATGGCTTAAACCGGTCCATTACAGCCAATTCATCCAAGTCAATGGCGGAAATAGCAAAAAAGAGGGAATGTGACCAAAATGCCCATCTCTAATGCAATACGAAAGATGATGGCATGAAATCATATTGCTGACGACACCATAACAACATAATGGCGGAATATATGAAGATTCTGAAGGAAGTTCTCTTACCCTGGATTAAGAAGAAATGTGATCTCAAGAAAATGATTTTTATTCACGAAGTAACACTTGTTTATGGGTCTTAAAAGGTGTAGATCTTCTTGCAGAGAGAGATGGCGCTTTTTTGCGTCTTCAAATATCTTACCCTCTAGCTCGCTAGATTTGAATCTCTACGCCTATAGGTTACGGGACGATGTTGAGAACATCTCTAATGCTCGCCTCCACAACAATGTGACTTCCCTGATGACCTCCATAAGACGAGGATTCCATGCTGTCAAAAGTGAGTCAGCTATCGACCTGTAGTGCTTTTATGGCTCAGATTCAGCAAGTTGTGAACGCAGAAGGTGGTCGCATCTAATAAAATGATCTTAGTGTGTGTATTTAATAAAACAGTTCAAATATGTGCACATGTTTTAGTGTCCCTAATTTATAAAGTTTTAAATTTGAGATCTACATCAAACAATTTCTTGTTTAAACCTGATAGTTATATTATCAGATCTTTCGAGTGTATCTTAATTCGGCAGTATTTTTTTAAACTCGGGAATCTATACAGAATAAAAGTTTAAAATCTATATTAACATCACGGCATTGTATTTTGTTTTAGTTCGATTCGACAAGGCCAAGTAGATGCTTTAATAAAGTAATTGATATTACATTTTAGTTAGTATCTCGTACATTGAGAATTGCACCATATACCTCTAATTCTTACTTTAAGAACATATACATTGCGCCACATGTTCAAAATGAAGAAATGTATAATCCTACTATTTAAAAGAAATTCGTCGATCGGAAAGAAATCGGACTGTTCTAATCTCAATAAGAATCCATATGAATCAATCTATTCATAGCTTTAAGTGGTTTAATTTATGTTTTATCTGTCGATAGCCTACACGGAAGGGGACGCAGCTACAGCGCTAAATGTTTTGGTTTCGGTTATAGATAATGGAAGCTAAATTATTTTTAAACGTTAAAAACTATATATATATTAACCATATTATAAACAAGTCTTCTCTACGCGAATATTTTTTCAGGACAAGTTACTTGGTTAGGGACCTCCCTTTTCCCTTCTATAAATAGTTCATTTATGTTCACCGTCTCTTACTGTCTTATGATTTCGTAATTAACGCATTCCCTCCCCATTAAATCGACAGTCTTGATTACACCAGACGTTGTTCTTGTCTGCTATTTTCTTTCTTTTCTTTTCTCATTTTTCATGCCTTCATTTATAATATCTAGAGTTTAGATGTCACATAACCCCTATCCCTCTTCCTCTGAATTTAAACTTGCTTTTTTAAATAGTTATTTTATCTTTCATATAAAAATCGGACCTCCTTAGTGGATGACCAACTTTATTAAGTCGGCTGACGAATGCTTGTAGGCTTGACCGACACTCTGGCCGAAACATAAGCTTATCCAGTGTCGCACGGTGTAATTTATATATATATATATATATATATGTATATATATACATATATATATATATATATATATATATGATTATCGACTGATACGTGTTTCGTCGTCTACGACACATCAAATTGGCTAAATCTTGCGAGATTCGGAATCGGGACCCCACAGTAATGCGCCTGACCTCTTTATGCACTGGTCCATCTCGTTGATCGTTTGCATATATCGCGATTTATTAGATGTTATTTCTTTTTGTTACTTCTTTTTGATTTTGCGATACGTTTTTGAATGAATTCAACTATTTACGAAAGGGCATTTTTAGTGTCCCCAAATGTGAGTTGGGAATAATTTTTCCTTTAACCAAGGGAGCGGTATATATATTGTTTTTAAAATTAAAAAAACTCAAAATTTACAATATATATATACCGCTCCCCATTGGGGATTCCAAATTGGTTAAAGGGAAAATTATTCTCAACACGCATTAAGGTAAAAATGCACTTTCGTAAATAATTGAATTCATTAAAAAACGTATCGCAAATACAAATATATATATATATATATATATATATATATATATATATATACATAGAATTGTCATTTTTTCCTTATTTGAGAATTTCAATGTAATTACATAGCAATATAGTGAATAAATGAGAGAAAATTATATTCCAAAATTAACGATGTTGACCATATTATAATTTACTTCTTAAATTAAGTTGACATTTACAATTCTTGACAGTATCTGTTTTGTAGCGCAAAAGCAATCACTTTATCATATCACCAAGTGAATCTATGATGGCCTAAACTCATCAGAAGGAATAGCAAGAATGAATCCGTTAAAAAGAAAATAAAGTGTGATTTTACATGATTAAAATCCGAAAATTGGAAGAGAAGCTGCAGATACAGATAAGATGTTTCTATTCCACCGATTTCCATTTTAAAAATATAGTCATTACACCCAACTATTCACATTAACATTCTTTTTTTTTACAAGGTGGTCACCACTTATCAAGGCCCGGAAGCCACTCAGCGATAAGGGTTATTGTAAGTACAGTACGTTAGTGTGAAGATTTAATAAAGTGTTTACTTAAAGGGCGGTTCATCAGGGATGTGTTTACATTAGACTTGAATACATCCAGGTTGTAGTCACGTGGGAAGCAGGCAGACGGAACAGCGTTCCACAGGCGTGCGGTTTTAAGAAAGACGCTTTAATCCTGGAATCTACGTTTTGATTTAGGCATAGATAAAGAGTGGGGAAAGTTTTTGAAAGTTGATTCAGCTAGACGAGCGTTTTTCGTGAAAGATTGGCGAGGGGTGACAAGAGATAGGAGTTCAGATGAGCACCTGCCATGGAAATGACGATAAAACAAAGAAGGGCTCGCAACATCTCTTCTGTGGGAGAGAGGTTGCAGGGAAGGGAAAAGGGCATCCTCCACTAAGCCACGAAGTCTATTTTGTACTCTGTCAAGGACGGATAGGCTGTTTTTAGCAGCACCTTCCCATATATACAGCAGTACTCAATCCTTGGAGGTACTCTGCTTTTATATAGATAGAGAATTGCATCAGTAGTGAGGTATCTTCTGGAGCAGTAGAAGGATCCCACCATCTTTCCAGCGACCTTGGCAACAGACTTGATGTACGTGTTCCATTTCAGATAAGGAGTGAAGGTGAAGCCCAGAAGCTTGTCAAAATATGGGACCTCTTCCTTATCGAGAGCCATCTATTTCTATTGATGTCAGATGGGATCAGGGCGTTGATAATGTAAAGATAGGAGTTTGGTTTTAGATGAATTAAATTATGATTATCACCTGAGTTCTTAAATACAGGGCATACTGATGAGGTTTTCCAGGGTGTTGGAAAGCACTTCTCCTTAAGGCAGCGCTTAAATAGTTTCGTAAGTATGAGCGCAAGTTCTGGTTGAAGCTTTTTTAAAACTATAATTGGGATGCCGTCAGGGCCAGTTGCCTTACTGGAATCAAGGTTCTTGATTAGGTTGGCGACCTCATGCACAGCTATTTGTATGTTACCTAGCGTGTTCTGTGTTATAGGAGGAAATATGCGGAGTTGATGGCCTTCGTCGCATAGAGTAGAATTAGCTGCAAAGTTCTTGGCAAATAGTTTGGCCTTGTCTGATGCTGACGAGATGACCTCAGGTCCATTGATAATGGTTGGGATAGAACGCACACTTCTGTTCGGGATGATATTTGTTATTTTCCCAAACTGGTGGGAACCAAGCCGCTACTCAGCTACTTTGGATTTTACAGACTGGGCATATAACTCTCTTGCATTTTTTATTACTCATTTACAGTGGTGCGAGCTTTCCTGAAAGCAACTTTAGACTCAGCGCATCTATTACGTTGGTAGCTATGGAAAAAGTGATTTCTGTGCGCGATAGCAGCAGCACATTCTGGGGAGAACCATGGCTGGCTGTAACGTTTTTGTTGGAAGTTTTAAGATGGTATGAATTGGTCTATGCCTACAATTAAGCATTCGGTCAGGTCTGATACTATAGAGGACACATCCTTTTTAAATATGGAATGTAGAGGTAAATCAGATATGAAGGTACGGAAACTGTCCCAGTCAACCATAGAGTATCGGTATACAGCACGGTGGAGGCGTACGTTTAGGGATTTATTACATTTCATTTTTATCTTAACTGATACGATGGAGTATCGGAGGATCCTAGAGAGAAAGAATGGCATATGAACATAGCTCAATGGAATTTGAGAGATAAAGGTCTAGCTGGCTTGCATATTGACCTGTAGTATCAGGCACATGGGTGAGCTCGCGAACAATCTGAGTGAGATCATAAGCAATGGCAAAATCATAAAAAAACTCCCCTCATCGTCTGTCTTATTTGAATGGGTCAGCCATTCCACGTTATAGACGTTTAAGTCACCACAGATGTGGATGTTAGCCGAAGTATGTGCAGACAGGATGTGGTCTATTTTCTCAGATATACTCTTAAAGATAATAACTCCGCTGTTATGGGGCCGATAGAGGGCAAATATAAATGCAGTGGTGTAAGCAAATGCGCCCCGAAAGCACATATAAGGTAAATTAGGATCTTCCCTAGAGTTATCCCTGCCACATGGGAAGTCATCTTTAATATTCCATATATTCCATGCTCATGGCGATCTTGGGTGTCAGATTAAGATGTTAAGTTGGAGTAACCGGTTATTATGAACTCATCTAGGGAAGTAGTAGGCCCTATTCCAATTTCGCTTAGAAAGAATATGTCCGGTTTCGTCTCCTGTAATTGGGTTTCAACCTCTGGAAGGTTGGAACGTAGACCTCTGATATTGGAGAAGGAGACATGGTAGTAGGGGTCTATGTTAGAAGATGGGCTTCTAGGTTTATTCGAGTTTGTTTCTTGAGATGTTTCATGTTGAGGTTTTGGGATGTGTGGAACAGGTCGGCATACTTGGTTAGAAGAGGACAGAGAGGAAATGTAAGAGAGAAAAAGACAGGTTTTTTGTAGCACATAAGGTAAACCCGTAACAATTACCCACAAGTATGGCATCGAGAGGCCCCACCAGAGACTACTGTATGGTCCAGAATCCATTCACCAAATGGCAATACAGCAGTCCCAGTACTTTGCGCCTGCTGATAGAACAGCATCCGTAGTAGTTAATCCAAGACTATCAGGCGGATACTGTCAGCCCAGACGAAACGTTTACCGCCAGAACCATTACTTGTGACATGGCCACAAGGATAGACATAGAGACAGAAAAAATTCCGACATCTCAGACTACTGTCCACCATGTACTACCCACCTTTAAAGCAGCCTTTTCTTCACCCTTTGTCAGAAAAATCACTCATATGAATTAGGAATGAGGGACAAAAAAGAGAAGCGAGAGTTACTAGAGCTGCCGATAACACATCAATTGTATTATCTACTCTTCATTAAAAAAGGGGGATGGGTACAAGGGACTTATTAATATCTACTTTATAAATCCGGTGCTCAATTATCAATTCAGGACACTTTTGAAGATAATCTCCCTTCCCATATTAATGGGATGATATTTTTTGGCGTTATCTATCTCGAGTTTGAATCATTCGAGCTTCACCTTATAATTAAAATCCAATAATGAACGTTTATCAAGTTGTGAAGTCGGCTTAATATTAATTTACATTTGAGTTTAGATAATTAGTCAAGGTTTTCATTTGGGTGGTTCTCGTTTGCATAGGTGACTTTTTACTTCTTTCCGTTTTACATGTAACAAAACAACTTTGGTTAACAGCATATCTGACAAAGATTTCAGAATAAAAAAAAGCAAGACAAGATAGGTAAAATTTAGTTACGAGTTTTTAAGTCAAAACTGTAATAAAAAAACAGTTAGCGGTAATTAGCACAAATTAGGTTCAAAAGTAAGAAACATTTTTTAACCTTAGCTTAAGAGTCTTCAAAGAGCGACCTACCCCTCTTAAGGTCATATCGGAAGTGGGAAGCTGTCAGACTTTCATTCTAGCTGCATAAAGATATGGTGGACGTTGTGTGTTTATGTTGGGGGGATGCTTTTATTTATTTTTTTATTTCTTTGTCTATTTTTATTCCTTGCTTTATCTCTCGGTATGGAATCTTCCAGCTTCTCTATCATTTATGAATCATCTACCAAAACGTTTCATTTAGTAATTAGAAAAAATATTAATTTTAATTTATGTATGCATGCTAATGAAAATAACATCAATAATTATAACTTTATATGCATGTTTGCTTATGAAAAACTAAACTAAACCAAAAAAAAAAACGATTGAGTTGTATGGCTTTATTATTTATATTTTATTGACTTCATTAATTTGAATTTCAACCCTACATAATTGACTGGTATAATCAATTTTATTACTATTTAAACTATTATTCTTATATCTCTCAATTCTAAAACGATAAGTACGTTTAATTGAGATTAAAAATCTACTAAATACTCAGTTTTTTACCTTAAGCGTACAAAGTGAAATGCACTTAATTTAAAGTATGATAGAGTTACCTTGCTTAGACTAAATCTATCGATATATTAACTTAACTTATTTGTATTTTATTCACATTTATACTTTTAACATACCCAACACATTGACACCAATATCCCATTAATAAATAATGTTTATAAAGTTCTAATGCCTTACACATAATGTTATTAAAACGTTAAATCAATCTATATAATAAATTATCAATTAAATAATAGTTAGTATTATATCTATTTCAATCGATAGTCATAAGTCATTAAGATATGCTTCATTTCTGCTTAATGTCAAATTGTAAAGTAATTGGTTACCTATATTTACATTTATTTTAATTAATTAATTTACTTATTTATTTATATTATTAATAGATTAATTGATTGAATTTAGTGCTTGATATTGCGTCACGAAAAAGAGTTTGTAAATGTCAACCGACTTAATGGAATAACTTATAAGATGGTCAACATGATGAATTTTGAAGTATATTTTCTTATTTATTCACAATATATATACATGTATATATACACATGCATATGTACAT
>NC_136485.1:9451660-9526660 GCF_053919585.1 Euprymna scolopes
TATCTACCTCTCTCTCATATATGTGTATATATATATATATATATCTATATAAATAAAATGAACTCATTTTTTCCCGTCTGATTTTGACATTAATAGGATTAAAAATCAAGATATTTCATGGAAATATAATATGCACAAACGGCAGAACAATATCTGAGGTGTGATATAGGCTTATTATTTCTCAAATTCCTCGATTTCTATACTTTTTCTGCTGAGAAGTCACGGCCAAAATCGGTTAAAATCAATGGAAGTGGTAAAATATTTTCTCTCTAATAAATTCCTCCTCCCCCTGCCACCACTTAACACCGTTTGGGGGTCGTTCACAAGGAACAGTTGAGAAGAGAACACCGGTTTGGCTTCGTAGTTCTTTCATGTCAAGTTATTTAAAATCACTGAACTAAGCTGCAGTGCTCTGTGGCGTAGTGGTAAGCGTGCTGGACAATTCACATTATATTTTCACGTTCGCGCCGACCTACCGTAGTCGTTTTTTTGTCCCTAAACAACTGGAATGGACTTTTCTTGGTGGCCGAACTGTTAACGTTGCAGATGTTTGTTCATTTTGTTTTTTTTTCACACTTTATTTTCCTACTTTTACTCATGACTCCGTGTTTGATCCTTCCTACTTACCTACCATAACATTTTTTAAAACTCCCCCCCCGTCCCGGAAACAAACACTCGGGCAACACCGGGTACCCCCGCTAGTATATATATGTATATATATATATATATATATATATATATATATATATATATACGTCACATCCACGTTCATTCGCCGGTACTCACCAGCTCACCGAAATTAAGCAGCGCTGAGACGTAACAGTACCAGATTGCTAACCATTAGGAAAAGCATAGCGATGTATGTACCGCATAGTGTCGTAGAAATTTCTAGGTTGGTATCTGGGGTACATTAATTAACTAAGAGAGATGCACACCCGGTCTTGATAAAGACATGCATGTAGGAGAAGGAAACTCTAATGTGAAACATACGCTCTACTGTATACGCTGTCATGTGGCAGCTATCTGCACCGAGAAAGATTAGTAGTAATACCAGAGTGTGTGGTGTTTTCTACAGAAAGTATTCACCACTATAACAAATCATTTGTATGGATTCCGAACAAATTATTTGTGGTGGCAGAAATCGACAGGAGAGTTCATCCTTATATATCAATCCTGCATCCTTACTATATATATATATATATATATATATATATATATATATATATATATATATATATATATATATAAACCCTGCGTATATATACATATAAACTTAATGATGTGAAATTCCAATGTTTGTTCCGTTTCTGATATAATTATACCAAATTCTAGCACTTCATGTTTTTTTAGTAATTACAGTATTTTATTTTCTCCTAAAACCCACATGTTATGTGCATATACTTTAGAAAATGTAAAAATAAACATTTCTGACTAGGGAGGAAAATGTTTCTTCCAGAGGATATCTCGAAATAAAGACGAAACGTTGATGAACAAATAACTCGTTTTGTTCGTTTTTATCTTTCTCTTTATATGTATATATATATATATATATATATATATATATATATATATATATATATATATATATATATATAACTATATATAGTATATATAATAGTATAAGATCAATTAGCATTTAAGATTTTCTCAATTCTACTTATAATAAAGAATTAAGTTTTAATGAAAATAAGACAAAATAATAAGAAAATCAAAGAATCATTTTCAGCAGTGGAATTTGAAAAAAAATATTTTTCGGTTTCGATTGTTATTCAAATTACCTTAAAAGTTCCAAGAATTCTGATTCGATTAGGACAAATTGTATACTTATCTATATATCTATAAAAGTGGAATTGTCTCTGTGTGTGTCTGTCTGTGTGTGATCCTTTCCCTACCAAATTACTCTGTCAATTTTCAGTCCACAGACTCGAGATTTGACATAAGGGGTATTGAGATTTGGTAAAATATTTTTAATCTGGTTTCGGCCAGAAATTTTTCTGTCAAGGGGACAAAGTTCAACGTTGAAATACCTACCAAACTGCTCCGCTAATTTTTAGTCTAAACACTTAAAATTTAAGATGTTGGTTATTTGAACATGGATCAAACTTTTTATTTGGATTTGCGCCCAAAACAATAAATACTAAGAGATTAAAATTGAGGTCGAAGTTAAAAATAAAAATTGCCTCTTAGTTAATTTTTGGTCTAAACATTTGAAATTTTACAAAAATTGTATTCAGACATAAGTCAAGCTTTTAAGTTGTTTTTTGGTCGTAAAAGCAGATCAAAGTTAAACATAGTTGAGCTTTGTATTCTCTATCAAACTATTCAGCCAATTTTAAGTGTAAATATTTGAAATCTTACATAAATTGTAACCAGACATTCAGCAAGCATTTTAACTAGTTTTTGTGCGATAATTTTGCCGACAAAAGGTTAAAGGTGAAAGAGTTGACTATTATAGAGTCTAGAAAACTTCTCCGCCAATTTATGCATTAGTATTAAGTAAAACTGTGTGCAATCACAATATGTGTAGGTATCAGCCGGTATTCAAATAGAAATATTAAAATTTCAGTATAAAAATTCATATATTTTTGATTGAAAAAAAAACGTACATAAATGTAATCATTAGCTAACAAAAACCGATTCTTATCATTATTATACTTTGTAATTATGAACAAATAAATTGATACCAGAATTGGTAAAACGGAAATGTCACAACGTTGTATTAGAATTTTCTGGTAAGATTCTCTTTCATTGAAATGCCTTGACATTATTACTATTTCGAGTGACGTAAGATTTCTTAATCATACTAAACTGATTTTGCTATCGTCAATGTAAACTGCTTTTTTGTCTTGATAATAACTGTTGCCCTCAGTAGAAAAAAAAACAAATCGAGCAGCTCGTTATCATCAAATTCTTCTTTTTATATATTTTCGTCCGTTTAACGTGTCTTGCTGACCTATTTTTATGCTGATCGATGATGATTCACTTCTCCATAGAATCGACACTTTTATTGATTCCTTATTTGAAACTTATTTTATCTTTTCGATGCTTTAAAAACGAGCATGTGGCGAAGTTGATATATGCTTTCTATGGCAAAGTATATCAAGACAAATAAATACAATATCTAAAAAAGAATATAAAGAATTTAGACCCGTGGTCGGATTATAATTCCCCAAACACACAAAATATTGCAGAAACAAGTGACATTATCGTCTACAATTAGTAATTAAACCTGTTTCTTTATGGGGTTGGAAGTGTAGTGCCTCTAGGTTTTGAGTTCGACATATAACTAATCGAAGGAGAGATTCGTTTAGTTTAAGGTAGAGATAAAGAGAAAAATAGTAAATAGTGAAAATGGTTGTAGTTAGGAGAATTTTTGTTTTGAATTTTTTAAAAGATTATCAGTCGAAAACATAAAATCGTAACTAAATAAAAAATAAAAATGCGAATAATCTCCCGATCATAAAAAAATAGTAGGGATAGAAACAAGGTATCTACTACTAAAATTTCGGTTTTGTAATGTGGCTAGGCAAGAAATGACGGTTTTGTAATGTGGCTACGCCCTGAGCAGTGCATCACCAAATACGGAAGCGATAGGACGGATTTAGAAACAATGCCTTTCTTAGTACGCATATAGGTAGGTGATTGCAGCAGGTGTAAGATAATTATTGGAGGAGTTAAACGATCCAACCATTTTTTAGCAACCTTACAAGGGACTTGATTGTTTTCTATTTCAAGTCAAAGACGAACCTTATTAGCAGTGTTAGGTATTTATTTCAATTAGAGCAAATGAAGTATCAACGATGTGGTTTGAGATACGTTAAAATTAAAATTAGATGTATTCAAACGATACATTAGAAGCTTGATTAAAATTCATAAGCCACCTTTTATCCCAGAACATCACGGACTCTATTTGGAAGAAAATTTGAATGGATCATGGTTATAGCTAATTTTGAAGTGTTGTCATAGATGCTATTTTTGCTTGCAAAAATTCAGAAGCTGTGGTTAAGACACATTGGATGTAATTTGTTATACTTTCCGCCCCTCCGTTGGGAAGATGGGCGTGCCATTAGGAAGGTGAGAAAGTGCTTAAAAAAGAATGAAATGTGTTGTTTTGGAAGAACTACGAATAAGTGCATTATAAGTTCGGATTTATATATCTTTCCCGTTGTATTTATTTGTTCCTTTGCGACGGTACCAGGTGACTTGTGAGTACGACATATTTGAAGTTTAACGAGACAGTTAAAAATAACGGACACGGTACACACAGAATACATAATATTTGTTAAAAGATATTGATGTAGAAAAAGCTTCGAAAATATGTGCACATTTAGAAAAGCATTTAATCTAAGGCTTAAAAATTGTTAAACAAAATGTTATTACTATAGGCTTTAAAAATGAAGGTACAATATTCAATTTGAAATTTATTTATCTTCAAACTTTTATAAATTTACAAAGTAAGGTATAAAGATTTAATTTAAATTGAATCAAAAAATACCTTGGATTTATTTTATGTAATGTACATTTTCTTGTACTTTTTAAACAAAAACATTGAAAATTTTATATCTATATCATTAATTGCTTGATGAAAGATAACGTTTTTAAATTGTAACATTCGAGTTTGTATTTCTCCTCACACCACAACTCATTTTTGCAACACCCTCTTTGTATTATTACGGGTCTGAATATTCTCTCTGTTCCTGTTTCTATTTCTCCTCACACCATAACTCATTTTCTACCCCCTCTTTGTAATAGAGGTCTGAATAATGAGAAAAAGTAATTTTTGACAAAAACTTGAAAAAAAAACTTTTTTAGATTAAATTTTTTAAAACTTCTTTCAGAATAGAAAATGTTTAAAATTTAATAAAGAACATATTTCATAGAGGTTTCATTAATAAATATTCAGTACATAACGAGAAAAATAGAGATGAAAATGTCAAAAGAAACGTATAACTAGTTACGGTCAATAGTAGTCCTCGCCAGCGAAAGTCTTTGTTATAATTATTCTATTAGTATTATTATTTGAAACATTTTGTGTCCTGTTCTTTCGCGCGAGGACTAATTGATGATGTGTGTTTATACATTAATACATCTATTTTTGATCTTGAATGACAGGAAATATATTGTTTGTTACTGATCTAATCTCTAGTTAATCAGGCGATTAAAATCATTTCGCTTTTCTGGATGAGAATTAAAAATATATTATAAGTCTTAGTAAATTAGGAAATAAGGCGCGAAAATTATATAAATGCAAATGCAGAATCAATTACAATAGTAACTTATATTATCGTGTTTATGTTAATCATATTGTATATATTATAGATTATATAAAGTTGTAAAATGCATGTAGACACTGTTTCACACATCCATCTTAATGATGGATAACATGCCTTTAAAATATTTGACTACACTAAGTAAGTATTTTGTTTTAATTAAACGCAAACATTTCTAAATATTTGTTTTATTTTGATAGATATGGTTCATTCATTTATAGATATGGTTCATCGATTTACAGATATGGTTAATCGATATATAGATATGGTTTGTCGATATATAGATATGGTTTGTCGATATACAGATATGGTTTGTCGATATACAGATATGGTTTGTCGATATATAGATATGGTTCACTGATATATATTGTTAATGATATGGTTCAATGCTTGTAATACATGGACTCTGATAATGTATCGCAAGACACTATTTTTAAATAAACCATTTTCGTCTATCCGAAAACATTATGGGACACAAAATGCATCGATTGTAATGGAAAGCTTTTCGTGTATGTTATTACTATTTCATTCATCCACATTAATGATGTAGTTCATTCTTTTAAAGTATTTTACCACACGAAATAAATATTGCCTTTAAATGAAATGCAAATATTTCCATATATTTATTTAATACGAAAGATATTGGTTCATTGTTAGATATGGTTCATGGTTAGATATGTTCATGGTTAGGTATGGTTCATGGTTAGATATGGTTCATGGTTAGATATGCTTCATGGTTAGATATGCTTCATGGTTAGATATGGTTCATGTAAAATGTGGCTCATGGTTAGATATTGTTCATGGTTAGATATGTTCATGGTTAGGCATGGTTCATGGTCAAATATGGTTCATGGTTAGATATGGTTCATGGTTCGATATGGTTCATGGTTAGATATGCTTCATGGTTAGATATGGTTCATGGTAAGATGTGGCTCATGGTTAGATATTGTTCATGGTTAGATATGGTTCATGGTTAGATATGGTTCATGGTTAGATATGGTTCATGGTTAGATATGGTTCATGGTTAGATATTGTTCATGGTTAGATATGGTTCATGGTTAGATATGGTTCATGCTATATTCAATGCTTTTCATACATAAACTCTGATGATTTACCGCATTACATTACTTTCACATAAATACTGTCTTCTATCTGAAAGAATTATGGGGCACTAAATGCATCAATTATGCAACGGAAATGTTTTCCTGAAATAAAGTTTGTAGTAGGAAATTCAGACGAGTCGTACTAAAACATTCCTATGCTTTTACTTAATAATAGCGTGAATGTTCCATATTTAAACTATTAAATCACATTATACATTTTATTCAGACAATGAAAGATATTTTGTTTGCACAGTGAAACATTGTACCACATTAATTAAAAGTATGTATTGCAGCCGGAAAATATACATAAGGAATTCCACGGTGTCATGGCACATCTATACACACAAAACTTGAAAAACTGTTACGGATATGTCTTATCAAAGTGAAACAGCTTTCCTGTTGCCCAGGTTAATTTTTTTTTAAACATATGTAATATTTGAACTAACTTTTCTTTATATACGTCCCGATATTTTCAGATGTTTGACAATATAGAAATTATATGTCCAATTAAGCATGCTCATGATTATATTGCTGTAATTAAACACGTTATTAAAATATGTTACCCTAACCTTGTTCTACACAACTATAATATAATAAATAATAAACGAATATCATGCTTACTGTTTGAAATACGTTACTGGTTGAAAGAAAAATAATCAATTATATTTATCTTACTTTTAACAAACCTGCGTCATTTTATTAAAAAAACATACCATTCAAATCATTTAATATAAAATGCAATAACACTGATACATCCTACTGCTTTATTATATTATTCCTGCAGTTATTTCGATAATCGTTAAAATGTAACAGTTGCTGATTTGTTTACGACAACCTCGATTTGCAAAAATCCATTCGTTCAACAGAAGAACATTCAGTTAGGACATTCGCAATATCCACCCGGTAAATCTGAAAGTGCCCGATGTCCTTCTATAGTAGAATTCTATTCAGAAAGATATCGCGTAAAATAAATGCTAAAAATAGAATTATCTCAGTCAGAAATATTGAATTGATATTACATGACACTCTGTAACACTCGGTAATTATATTAAAGTCATATTTATTGCTGTATCTAAGTATTACTGACTGCTATATTGCTTTAGTATTAATTACAACGTACATTCGTGTCGTACACATTATGCAACTCTTATTATTTCTTTAAATGTTTTCTAACGTTGACTGATTTTCACTGACGGGTTTCACTTAATCAATGGCGTTTTCGTAACTGTTATTCGGAGTTATTTCTAGTAATTATTTGTTCTCTGCTTATCTCCTGGTTTTCAACGAACATATGGCTAGTTACGCCTTGAATACATTCTTCAATACGAGATTAAATAAAATAAGACATGCTCTCAGTACGAGATTAAATAAAATAAAAAAATGTTTGATCAAAAACCGAAAATAAATAATTTACACTCAAACTAGTTTATCGGACTATAATGAATAACTGCTCATTTCTAACAAAAGGGATAATAAAAAAAGAGAAGTACATTGTGGTAATTAATACAATGATAAGACTGGATTATCGACTAATCATTTCTGATGTGTTATTTAAAAACGAACAAATCTAATGCATCTTTTTATTTTTGCTCACCATTCCAAACGCCCGTAGAGATATGATTTCAATCAGAGATTATATAAAAGAAAATAAATAACATAAAAATACATTACCTGTGAACTTTATTTTAGCTATTAGTAAAACAGGACTAATGTCATATCAGCATCTTTTCTTTGTTCTTGATGCCGCATAAGGACTAAATGTTTTATGGGAATATAAACTTTTATTAGGAATCTATACAACAATAGAGCAATAACATTACAAATATATACCAAAATACAGAATTGATTTGTTATACTTTTGTAATCGTATGATTAGTATTATTTCATAGAGACTTCATGTTTCGTATCAAAATCGTATGAGTTATTCTCAAAGGGGATATAGCTATTTCTAGACTCTTAGTTTATGTGCTTTATGTAGTTAAGGCTTTAATTATTAGTAATGTGTAGTTATAATAATATCGTTATATGGCAACCGTAATATGCGTAGCTCATGCCAGAGACTTATTGGAACATAAATAAGGTAATGAATTGCGATTAATTTTAAATTTAATAATCTGTGTTGATGACACGAAACTTAAAACGAGGCCACAGTAATTTTACAAAATATGTCAAGGTATGAAATATAAAATGCTTGCGATTAGGACACGATGAATAGCATAATATTCCTTTGTAAGGAATAATATATTCGTATTACTTTTCGAAATATGAGTAAGAGATTAACTTAGATATTGGGTTAACCCAGTGCAGTATAACACCCGAAGGTTAAAATAAAATATTCAGTAACCGCTTATTTTTTTTTTATGAAAAAATCACTTTTTAACACACATTTTTTTCTCTTGATTTCAACATTTTTCTTGATAAAATATTTCAGCTGTTTACGAAATTTTCGGCAGTGAATTTTGATCTCTCATCAAATTTAACAGAACGATTAACGTTTGAATCGTCCTCTTTATTTGACTTATCAATTATAATAAGAAAAAAATATAAACTTTTAGTTTTTGCTTATGTATGTTAATAATTAAAACTGTAAATATAATTATAAATACGATAGTATCTTCTTTCATAATGGCATACATGTGTAGTTAATCGCAGAGAACAAAAGCATATAAGTTATTAAAAAGTTGAACACGTGTATCTGATATTAACCAGTATTGTTGTCTTTTATATTTTTATGATGAAAAATTTCTTCGTTGTGTTTCTTGACTTTAAGTCTTAAATTATCTATTTTTTGTTGTTGTAATGATTACTTTTATTATTATTATTATTATTATTATTATTATTATTATTATTATTATTATTATTATTGTATAATTTGTTTGTTATTTTTCTCTTATCAGCAATTAGAATATAAGGATATTATTAGTAGCTACGACAAATCTTGTAACCTATTAATTTCATTTTTGTTTGAGTTCTGTAGTTATGACTTTCTATATTTCATTATTATTAATATTATTAGCATTATTATTTTGATCATTTTTATAATTATTATGCTTACAACTGCCTGTTTAATATTAATTGAAAAGATTAAATGAAAAAATATTTCGAATGTATGTCAGTATTACTCTTTATTGCTTTTCTGCATTATAACACAACACGGATATTTTTCATTGCTGATATTTAGAAAAAAAATTAAAATATTTTAACTGAAACTATTTTGATGTTTACGAAAAAAAATTAAACGAGATACGAGTTATGAATAATAAGGTTACTGGGAGTTGAGTACCCGCCTTTTAAGATTTAATTAAGATTTTTGCCATTCGTTACAAAACGAGAGTAACTTACCCATTCCATTTAATAAAATGTTCGATGGAAGGTTGCAAATTTATTCACACATGTTCCTTATTCCACCCGAAGTATCTTGAAAATAGATTTATACCGAATGAAACACTGTGTAAAAACCTTTAGAATGAGGAGAGTAGTCAGAACAATAAAAATTAAATATTTAAATACTTATAATTTCTTATATGATCATCTTTAAATTAATTAATATTTACTCACGTTCGCATAAACCCTAACTGGACTTATATTTTATTTTTTCTTTTATATTTTATTTTATTATTTTATTATTTTTTCTTTTATATTTTAATTTTTCTTATTAAAAGATAAATAATATTTAAGTAAAAGAGACGAAATTACTCTCTGGACAAATATATCGTCGGTTTCCAATAACAGATGCCACATACTACTTCAGTAGCTCTAGACTATCTCTTGCAATTTTCGAACACAATTTAAGGCACATTAAGTCGTTATAATAAAATGCTACATTGCATCCTAGGAGCAACACGATCACACTCGCAACATCTATAGGAAATAGAGTCCCTATTTTCTCTATTTTTCTCTATAAATTTTAAGTCCTCCTACTGCTACTAGTATACACCGTGATTTACTCTACATTTACTCTGTATATTTACATTGCACCCATCGTAGCTGGTAATTAGCTACATACACATGAGATGACCATTTCGTTAATCGATTAAAAATAATAAATTATCCCTTCTCAAATTCTGCCCCATAGAATTGGTTGAGATTCAGCATCCAGTTCTTCATACAAACGCAACGTTACCAGTACATATTCTTCGCTTTTGGGCGCTTCCCAACCGTTATAGGATCCTATTTTCTTTTTTTCTTTTTCGTTTGTTTTCGTTTGTTTGGGTGGCGTTTTATATTATATTTTCCTTATTTTTTAACATTTACTATTAGTCGATAAGATTTCAATTATATGTTTTCCTACGCTTATCTAGCTTCTATCATGTTACTTATCGTGTAAACCGCTTACAACACGTGCACGGTGTTATTCGTTTGTTTTCGTTTGTTGACGGACAAACGAATGATAAAAAAAACTTTTAATTTATTTCATATGAAATAGATTACACCCAAGGCTTAAATAAAAGCAGAAAAAAATACATTGTTCGTATTTTTTCATTTATTTAGGCCGCCATAATGATTTTATAATTTAGTCTTTCTAAAGTTCGATAGATTTTTTTTATGGACACATTTAGCCTTTTTACGCTCTTAATTAACACAGGGTTCAAGTAAATAACGTTAAAAACTCCAAACTTGGCCTTAAAAGGCCAATAATTCAATCGTTAGAAAAGACAATATATATAGGACTACAGCAGCCTCTGCTTTTGTACATTTAGTCTCATACAATGATGAACAAATAATAACAAGTACACCATTTGTGTTTTTTCTTATAGCCTGTGGGTCCAGTAATATTTGTAAGCACAGAAATCAAATGTATAACAAGTAAGTGTTTCCGTATGCAATGTAAATTAGGGGAAATTTGTAGATTAGCGGCGTAAATTATTTGACAAACACAATAATTATAAAAGCTATTTATTTTTATATCAAAATAAGTAGCTTTTATAATATTTTTGTTTGTGAAATAATTTACGCCGCTAATCTACAAATTTCCCCTAATTTACATTGCATACGGAAGCACTTATTTGTTATATATTTGCTTGTTTTTTGTTTTTTTTTTGCTCTCTTTTTTTTGTTGTTTATTCTTTTTTCAGACCCGTTATCGACACTGCTAAGACATTACATTTTTTTATCTTAAAAAAAAACGACTTTTATAAGTTTTCGAAATATAAAGACACATTATGCACTGTAATTCAGTGACCGCGAGATTTGTACACACGCGTGATAAACAAATCTGCTTTTTTCCGCCCGACACTGCCCGCCCCCTTTTTTGTTTATAGGTTTTTCAGGTGGGTATGTTGACAACGAATATCAAGGTTTTACTTGGGAAAGATACTAGTACAACCATACTTTCATAAAATAGAGTGGCTATGGCGAAAGCTTCTCTTACCAGGTTGTCTATTCCTAAGTCGCTCTTAACATGAGGAGATTTGCGATTATTAACAACAATAGTAGTTTACCTTTTTACTAGAGGGGCATGCTTTGACTGGGCAACGCCGGTTAGCGGATTCTGCTAGGTACTATCAATGCAACACTCTCTAATGGTCTTAACTTATTTACCCGGCATTTTGAAAATAATCCAGTATTTATTTGCTAGAGGCGTTGTAATAATTGTACATTTCATTTCTACAATAAAATCCGCACAGTACTCTTCTATTATCACGTTTAACATATTTTCTACTACTGACAGTTTGCTGCCGGCATCTTCATAATAAATCGATAATGTTCCAATCCTCTTTCCAAAAGATGCGTTCATTAATAATATTTTAACTACAATTAATGTGTTTTATTGTTTATCCTCGATAAGCATTTGACAGGCAGTTTATGCTGTAATGCCATGCTTTTTCAATAATTGATTTTATACAGAAAACTAGAACGTCAAGATTGTTCATCCGAAACAAAATAACAGATAGCACCACTTCGTCTCCTTATAAAATTAATTGATTCAATAGTGGGTCACCTAATCACCATCAATCATTTCGAGGAATACATTATCAGGTAGCCTTCCATTAGCAAAATAACATAACTGATAAAATCCTGGTTTTTAAGTCACATATGAAATATTTTTGTATATAATCATATACATTCAACGTATAAGCTTTAATAAAAAAAATATACGTATTATTTCATCTGTTGCATTCCAATGATTTCTACTTAAGATTACATAAGACGATAAAATCGTGTGACGATTCAACCATGCTTATAAAGGAATGCTATACTATCTGCATGATAAGTATTTATCCTCACATAATAATCGTATTTTTTTCAAATGAAAATGGGATTATTGTCGAATACATAATTAATTTTATATTTTGTCGTTGTGCTCTAGCCTTGCAGCCGGCGATAAGAACGCCAAACACAATTTACGAGAAGTGTATAAGCAAATGTATCTTACAGGAATGAACGATCTCATTTACAGCGTTATTATTGCTACGGATCGATGATATATTTAATGCAACTTGATTTTTGAGGGAGTAATCTTGAGGAGGTCTCAAGATGGCCATGATTTTGTCTGGCGAGAATTATTATAATAATTATTTCAACCATGCAGAGACAAAATAAAACAGCTTGCCCAAATATATACTTACTGAACTTAAAACAAATTTTCTAATAGAGTTCAATAAGGACTATCTGCCTTATATACTACAAAAATGCTAGTTTCATTTCGGTGTCTTAAACTTCCCCCATCTTTTGCTGACGAGGAGATTATGTTCCAAGACAAAAACTTTGTAAATTATAATATAATTACGAGCGTAGTTCTAAGAGCAGATTTTGCTATTTTTTAATCAAAAAATTAAAGACAGAAAGACAGCAGTTGTACAATGAAAACAACTATTTTCAAATGCGTTCAAGAATTATACCTTTTTTTTTTTAAAAATAAAATGAATATCGTTTCCGAAACAATCGTACACTCAAGTTGATTTTGTTTGTTTTTCCTATATAAACTGATTCATAATTTATGAATATTAATCATTTTACTCGGTATTAATATAGCCCTAGGATAGATATACTCATTGAGCTTTTTATATATCTATAGTACTATGGACAATGTTCTTTTAAATGTATTAATACATTTACTAATGCAATAAAATAAACTCTGCTCTTAATAGTTCAAGTCCAATTCCGTCTATAAAATATAATACGCACACACATATATATGTATATATATACATACATACATACATAGATATACATGCATATATATGCATATATATATATACATACATAAAAATAATAAATAATATATATATATACACACATATATACAAATATATGCATATGTGTGTGTGTGCACGTGTGTATATATATATAGGGAGATTAAACCAAACGTCTGTATTTAGCACTTGCAAGCAACTAGTACAAAAATAAGCCAGAGACAGCATGGAAAAAGAATAAAATAAAAAAGGGACATACTAGTAAAAGCAAAAAAATAATATAATAAAATCAATACGACAGACACACATTCCAAATTATTTATTTTGTCGTCCCAGCAACGAAGGAATCAAGAGTATAAGACAAATACATTGGACATTACGGAAGAACAAATAAGAATGTGGCGCATGACGCACATTATTGTGATGTGAAAATATGTAGTAAAACTACGACCACTTCTATAAACATGGAGAACAGCAAAAAATAAATAAATAAATAAATAAGAAGCAAAGATTCCGACCATAAAGTGTACGACACGAAGGAAATAGGTGAACTCTTTTAAAACTATCGAAAAGCAAACCAGACACTAAATAAACGCTTACTGTCTGTGTTAGAAATGAAAATAATTACAATAATACCTTTCGACATCGACTGCAAATTTAATTCTATAGACTTTCTAAACTTTCACTTATAGAAGCGTCAGTGTGAAATCCATCAATAAATTATAAATCAATTTATTGACTAAAACTTTCTTTAGTTTCGTAAAAGCTTACAATGTTTTCGATGAGCTTAGAGTTCAACAGACGTTGTAAAACCCGAACATAATTGAATTATTTGATACAGTATAAGTACGTAGATGTCACTAAAATGAACCAAAACAGTCGTTTTTGTTCAACAATGATGTTTCTATTAGAAAATGCGAAGTGGTATTTTAAATGATTGTGATAACCTAAGCTGGAAAAGTAAGTAACGCATTGGAAACGAATTTTCATTTAGAAAATAAGTAGTGAACTGCGTCAACATTTAAACCAATGATGGATACGATTGTGGATTTCCCATGAGGTCTCATTTTGAAAAGTGTCAGACCAAACCTTTTAAGTTAACTTTTACTTAAACATGCGGTCCCGAATTGGTGGTGGTGGTGGTGGTGGTTGTAGTAGTTGTAGCAGTAGTAGTATTAGTAATAATAATAATAATAATAATAATAATAATAATAATAATAATAGTAAATTGTTTTGCTATAAAAATTTACAAACAAAGGTATCAAATTGAGAACAAAGACTTATATGAGAGTGCGGGCCTCCATAGAGTTGATGATATTTACAAAGCGTAGAAAATTCAAATAAAGATGTAAAAGAAATATTCTAAATTATGACAATCAGCCTCGTTCATCAGATGCAATCGTTAAACGTATGATTGAACAAATGATGACAAAAGTATATGTTGTATTTTTAGATTGCTTGACGAGAAGCTAAGAACTGGCAACTAAGTACCTCCGGTTTGTAAATTTGGAAATACTTGAATATGTCACTACAAATGAGAAAGGAGTGTAGCCATATTAATCAGAAAATAATTTAGATCAGTGTGTTGCTACGAATATTGTGCTATAGTTACGCAAAATAGAAAACCGGATAAAAAGAATAAGGCCTTGTGGTGAAGACGTTTACATGGACAAATAAAACATTAAAAAAAATATTAAATAAAATACAAGTTGTTGGCAATAGCAAACTCAAAAGGCAGAGTGCTTGTTTAAGGCTAATTCGTCCATTTGATATAATCCTAAAAAGTTTCAAAGATGTATCTGAAAAACTGAAATAACGTATCAGAGCTTAAGCTGTAAAACTTACACAATACAGTAAGATAATTAAGTAGCATCAGCTGAACCAACTGTTAGACACATAATATAACTGTTAACCTTAAGATGTGGAAGGGGAAGGCTAAAAACTATTACGATGTCAAGTGTCTTGATTTTACGGCGTCAAGGGATACCGATAAAAAAACCTTCTAGCTTTTCAAAAACTTCTTGCAACATTTCAAGTAACTGTTGAGGAAAGATAGCTTTCTCGAGTGGATCAACAACCGGGCTTAAACTTTTGAGAATATAAAATAAGATCAAAACGAGGGGAAGCGACAGACTTTAGACTAATCCATTTCCTCTAAGTTATGTGGACACTTATCATTAGCATATTGTCTATAGGAATCAATGAACATTTGGACCAAAAACATTTGTTACTTGAGGAAGAGTTATGTTACTGCAAAAAAAGCATGAGCCACGAATAATTAGAGTCTCATCGATAAAATGATCGTAAGGAACTGCAAACCTAACTTTGTCATGGACTGGGTTGATTATAAGAAAGAATTTGAAATTGGGTTCACTTCTTATATACAATGCATGGAAAATGTAAGAATAGGCAATAACATCCGTGCATTTATAAAAATTACATAACAATATTCGTAGCAATTTAAGTTAATGCCATGTTGCATTAAGTAAAGTGAAATTTTAGAATAAGAAATTCTAATGAGATAGGATTTTCCATGTGCTTTTTAGCATCAGTTTTTTTATGCTCGTTTTACATAAGGAGAAGCAGAATGTGAAGAAAAATGGTTTTTTAATGTCTACTATCATTTACTCTTGATACTTCAGACTTTTACATCGAATCAGCTTTATACATCTTGAATTCGATCAGTTTGTTTCGTCTCTGTGATTTTCTCTCCTCGGGCCGTGATCAGTGTTTAAATGGGGAATGAGGTGGCTGGGTAATATTAATGTGTCTACAATCAAGCTTCTATTTGTCCATCGTCAACGATCTTATGCGCGTTTGGCATGAGTCGATAAATGGCTCTCGTCTTGGGAAGACTTCATGTTTTAACAAGATTCTACGTCTGTCTTACTCCTGATCTGAGATATAACACGTACATCAAATCCATTGAAAAGGCTGCTGAAAAAATGATGACATCGTTCAACCTCTCCAGTAGATATCTCACTGCTGATGCAATTGTCTACTAGTGTGAGAGCCAAGTACGTCCAAAGATGGCGTACTGTTGCTACATCTGGACCGGACCTTCTAGAAGTAGCTTCTTTTTCTTGACAGAGTTCAAAATAGATTCGTTGCCTAATGGGTATGCCCTTTTCTCTCCCATGCCACCTCTTTCCGATGAAAGAGACGATTCGATCCAGTTTTTGCTTTATCGTTATTAGCAAGTGCTCCCCTGAGCTTCAATTTATGGTTACCCCTGGCCTAATTTCTCGAAAAACACTCGTCTAGCTGAAACCACTATTAAAATTTTTCTTTCACTCTTTATTCGTGCCTAAATCTAAACGTAGATTCCATGAACAAAGCTTCTTTCTTAAAAACTGTAAAACTGTTCCGTTTTACTGCTTTCTAATGACTACAATATGGTCGTTTTCAAGTCCAACATGAACAAATTTATTGATGAGCCATCCCCTTAAGTAATCAATTAACCAAATTTTTATTACTACCCATTACTACGACATGTTCCTTTGACCACTGTAAAACCATTAATCATTATCCCCGAGTGGCTTCTGGCTTACATGAGTGGTGTCCCCTTAAAAAGAAAAGTTGAACGGTGTCAAGGCTTACGCAGTGTTTAAAATACGGTTATTATAGAAGAGAAAGTCTTACTAAATATATTTCTGGAAGCAAAGAATCTTTTCCGAATGAAGAAACATGTATTTTAGATATGAAAATAGAACCCATTCTTAAGAAAATTGATCCATTTCGAGTATTCTTTGTTCAATCTCAAAATTAACGCAGACATTTTTATAAATACGAGCGTAGTTCTAAGAGCAGATTTTGCTATTTTTTAATTAAAAAATTAAGGACATAGAAAGACAGAAGTTGTACAATGAAAACAAATATTTTCAAATTCGTTCAAGAATTATATATTTTTTTATTGCCACTAGTACACTTCATGCAAATTTACATAATTTCGATAAAAGATGTCTGTGATTGGATTCGTATCTAAAATAAAGCCTCGTGTTTTGAACTAAACATTAGTTCTACAAAGTCATTAATGCATAAGTTCACTCATCATAATGAATGTGCAATCAGATCTGATTCATACGGTCGAAATAAAAAAAGTAATAAGCAATACTTTTGTCACATCTCTCATATATAATGAAAGAAAAATCGAGTTACATTAGTTCAAATTATTACGATTTAAGAAGATAATCCAACCTACGAAATTGTGTTAATTACAAATTTTACATGTAAACCTGCGTTGATAACATGATTTCATCGTTTTTTTTATTGTATATAGGAAGCATTCGCCAAATACACGGACTTCCTTAAGCAATTGCACGTTCATTCTATAGCTAGTAACATTGTATTTACCTCTGGTAACACAGAACACTATAAATATATATATATATATATATATATATATATATATATATATATATATATATACATATATAAGGAATTGTCGTTGATTGACGTTAAAAAGAACCTTTAAATATAACAATATGAACAACTTTTAAATTCTTTGAACTGATTGTTCTACATATATTTGGTATCTTATATTCTTTTTTGTATAGGCAATCAGCCACACTTGTGTTGAGCTTTATTATAACGTTCTACAATTTTACTTACAAATGGGCGCATATTCGATCGTTCACAAGTAGAAATTTTATACTCACTAGGCCAATGCCATCCAACATACAAACCTAGCAAGAAATTGGTAATAGAATTTACAGAAGGTATACATTCTACAGCCAAAAAACTTTGATTATAGCATGGTTAGATGACAACATCACTTGTTCCAGACAAAGTAGGTCAATTCCATAGTTGGATTTCGCCGAGGCTTGCTTTAAATGTGTTAATTATTAGACTTTAATGTGTGTGGCAGTGTACTAGCCTTGGATGAAAGACGCTCAAGTTTCGAATCCCTAGTTCTGATATCTAACGGATGCGCCCAAATGAGAGCAAAACTCGAGTTTCGGTCTTTCGGTTTGTTAGCTGTCGTGGCTCTTGTGAGTTGCGACATTCTTTGACTGTGGAAATAATCATATTATCTATCCCATTCTGAACATTATATATACAGTTACGGAAAATGTTTTTCTTAGAACGCAACTTGCTTTCTTTGAGTAAGGTATAAGGGATGAGGAAAGTGGTTTTTAATTCTGCCTTCGATGCTTGGTAGATCGTTTTTTTTCTTTTACATTAAATTTTATTTTAGTTGTTATTTATTTGGAATTTTTCCCCTTAAAATATATATATATATATATATATATATATATATATATATATATATACATATATATATATATACATATATATATATATATACATACAAATTTATGATGGGATATTTCTTTATAAAATAATTGATAAGAGAAACTCTTACCCCTTTCAAATGTTATGTAGTACATTAACGGGGCCTCATGTAATACAGACATAACGACAGTGATGATGAGTGAGAAAACGCATTTATATTTATTACACTTCTTTTAACACATATTAGAGGAGAGTCTGATATAATGCACTGTGCTTAACACAGAGGAGGAGAGATACATACTCTTTGAAGGGTTAAACAATGTTCATTATAAGATGATAATCGCAATTACCTTTTGTTCGTTACGAAGATAGCAGTTACAACATAATGACTTCTTTATTCATCTGATCAACCGTGTTGATGACGTCAGGAACTCAAATTGTGATTTGCATAGTGTAAATGTTCTTTCATCGCTTCCAAGGATTTAACTGACCAACTGACTGGCTCTCTTTTGACTGATATTTCACTGACTAAATTCCGAACCCATAATATGGAGAAATGACCTCTGTCTATGACGTCAGAAATTTGTTTTTACAAACATGACCAATTTCAGGTGGCTTTAAATATGCTTGTCCAAAAATTTTTTTCAGAATAAAAAAGAATCCTCATTTCTAATCTAACCTATTTTTAAACAACATAATTTAATTTGCATTGTTCATTCTTTTACTGACATAATTAATATTCACATTTCTAAAAGAATTAACTATATGTTTTATGGCACCATTATGCCAGTGTTTTTTTGAGAATGGCTCGCGTTACTTTAAAATTAATAGATTTTATACCACCAGGTTCTAGCTTAGTAATAAAGATGATAAAACAAGGTCGGGATGAAACTAAAATATTTAAACAGTTAAGTAACGCATTTGTTCGTTATCCTGATGCTGTTGAATCTTATTAACCAGAATATATTAATAAAGGACATCCAAAACTATATTAGTAATGTATAAATGTATTTAAAAATGTGTATACTTATAAATATTTTTAACTTTTATATACATTTAATTTTCAATAACTAAGAATATAAATATAAAAAAGTACTGATCAGGGTGGAGATGACAACTAGTCAAATGAATTAATCCTAATGCTATAAATATAAGATTGGTAAATTATACGAATTTGATAGTTAGAAAGGGATAAATCTCACAGTTAAGAAATTAATTTTTATAACATGAATAGGTTTGCTAAAGTAATTAAGAATAATAAACTAGATCTAATATTTGTAACATGTCTTCTTCTTAAGATTAAGGAAGGTGGTGTTTGATCAACACTGCTGGGGAGCCATCATTTTATGTGCGATTTTTTTTTCAAATCCACAAAACAGTGTTTCATGTTAAACAACTGGTGATTCCTTAAGTTACATTAGTACTATAGTGAATTCGTAATGCAGTTATTGCAGTTATACAATGCCTTACTGACTACATAGTTTTCTAAAGAATGACAAAAAATAAAAAGTAATGTTTGTTGTATAGTTGTAAAGGTTAAAACCTTTCAAGACTATATATATGTATATGTGTGTATATATATATATGTTATATGTATATATATATATGTTATATATACATATATATGTTATATATTTGTATATATATACATGTTATATGTATATATAGTATATATACATATATATGTTATATATGTATATATATGTTATATGTATATATGTTACACATATGTATATGTATATATATATATATATATATATGTGCTATATATACATATATAGGTATATATATAAGCATTAGTTATCAAATAGACTATTTATAACAAAGCAAAACTGATAAAAATAGAAAGAGCTCAACATTATTAAGAGGAGCATATATCTAGAGCAATAAGAAAAAGTAAAAGAGAAAAAGAAGAAATAGAAACCATTTTGACTGGAATTTCAAAGCTCGATTTACTTAATAAGTTTAGTACGTCCTATATTAATGCTATATCCTCAATACCGATTATACTATTATCTAACATAGAAAATAACTATACATACACACACACACACACACACATATATATATAACTACTTAATTTACTCACATAAAATTAATATACGAACGTATAAATTTATGCGTTAACTTGGAGTATTTACTTCAAAAGTGCTCAATACGTAGGTAGAGCTAGTTGGTAAGTTATAAAATATATATGGCGATTAAGCTACACTGAATATTCCGCATTTCGTTCACTCAAGGCTCTCTCTCTATATATATATAGGACTATATATAGGTATGTATATATATGTATATATATACATATATATATATATATATATATATATAATCTAAAGAAGTTGTTTATTTAAAAAGAAATGTAAAACATGAATCAAGAATGCAGTTTAAATTTCCGGAAAAAAAAACTAAATTAAACCTGTCGCAGACTTAGCACCTACGACTTCTAAAAAAATTATGATTACAAAAGGAAATTTATTTTTATAAAGATGGAAAAAGCCTTATTTTAATTGAAAAATAAGAATAGACTTAGTACCTGCAAAAACCGATTTCTGAAAGTCTTCAATTTTAAAAGTATATAAAGGTGAAAATAGAAAACCATAACTAAAATTGTGTAAATAGAAAACGGGGATCATTAGCTGTTTACCATGTAGCTTTTTCGGAGATGTAAAAACAGAACAGCTGTTTAATACATGGTTCTCCAGTGGATAATACGACTTCCCCATTGGGAAAAGGTAGAATAATACGCTTACTATATATATATATATATATATATATATATATATATATATATATATATATATATATAAAGCAAAAATTACAAAAAACTATTAATAAGTAAGTTTCAGATTATAAGAATATGTATGAGAATAATAATGCTTAAAATCATTTGTGACTTAAATAATTATGTCAGCCCCTTTAAGATACTCGTTTCTTATCCTCGAACACTATCAGTTCAATGAAGTCGGTCAGGTTAGCTCGTATGCATTGATTATCGTATAACGATTAGATCACTCTGACTGACGTAAAAAAACATTTAAAAATAACGAGGTTAATGGTAGCCGAATGGATATGGTTTTTCTAATCAAGCCAGAGATGGCATGTGTTACCGTGTTCGAATCTCTCGACTGGTGTTTATCGTAATACCCTACATCGAACATTCCTGAAAGAATGAAACAATTGGTCCGTAGGTATTTTATTATTGTCGTAATAATTATATATATATATATATATATATATATATATATATATATATATATATATATATATATATATATATATATATATATATCCTGACGAATCCTATAGTGGATGAAACGCAGAATATTCAGTGTAGCTTAATCGCCATATATATTTTATAAATTACTATATATATACATATATATATATATATATATATATATATATATATATATATATATATATGTTCTCAAATTTCAGAAACTTTTGTTGGATTTTTGTCCACTTAACCCTCGAGTTTATTCTTTTGAATTTGACATCGAAGCTGTACCCTATTAGTGTAGCAGTTGCTAAGGGTCAAGTACTTTTACAAATATACAATAAACCAGTCCGGTCAATCTGATAAAGTGATTTATAGTTACTGTTTTTATGGTAACAAACATTGAAATTACAATGGGAATCACCTTGACGTCATAACATATACATAGTCTAATCAATTTTTTTTCAGATCCTTATATGTCTGTATATTTTAATGTTTTCTATCTTGCATCCTGGTATCAAAACTGCAGCATATGTCAATAACTGTACAAATTCTCATGCATTCGTTTAAAATTATGTCAGAATTTCAATGTCCAAAGACATTCTTAGTTTGTTTGCGCTTGTTCCAAATAATTTTAATATTACAATTTTGCTTGTACAACTTCTGGGTCATGTCTGTACCGCTTGTAATTACTGTCTACTTAATATATTTAGCATCCTAGTTTGAACCTGAGCGCTGTGTTATATCCTTTTTTGTCGATGTTGGTGTAGTATACACCAATCTGATATAACTATCTTTCCACAATAAGCACATTGCTCATTTTGGACTTTGTCGATGTAGCTTTACTAAGCCTAGTGCGAGTAGCTTATTTATGGGCTGCTATTAACTTCCTCGTTATAGATATGTAAAGATCTCCCTGGTCAACTAATTCCATCCATCATTATCTCCAAATTTAGTATGCATCTAAAATAAGAAGTGTATTTTTTCTAAATAATTTGTTTTCAATCTCTTACAACGTCCGAAATAATTAATGGGTTCTATTTTCGTATCTAAAATACATTTTAAATTCTCAACGCGGGTCTTTGTATTGCCAATTATTTACCCTATTCAAAAATGGTTCTTTACTTCCAGAAATATATTATATCGTTTTATTTTAATTTTCATTTCTATTAGAATTCACTAATCTCTTTATATATGTTGATAACAATTGTGAAACCAATGTTACTTTAGTTTATACATATATATATATATATATATATATATTACATTTAATATATTTTTAACAAAATATTGATGAACAGTTACAACGTGCGAGCATTAAAATATAATAAATAAATAGAAATAAAATATCTAATGTGAAATTTAAGAAATAAAGAAAATAGGAAAATTTTAAAAGTTATATTTTAAAAACTTGTATCTTTTTGTTACAAAATACGTATAATAGAATCATGGGACCTAAAATTCTGCCAAATACCGAGGAGAAATCTGCTTTGAAAAGAAAACACTTAGGATATATACATGTTTCTGTATAGCTATAGACATAAGTAATAATATTGACGTCAACTTTTTCTCTTCAATACTAACACAGCGTTTATTTCCTGCTTTCACTTACAAATTTTATGAGACTGGCCATGGGACCTATCAGAAATTACAAATACGTTTTATTGAATTGCACTGACGTTGCTAACATTGAGATTTGCTTATGTCTTCAGTGAAGTCTTAAAAGTCGAGCGACGGAAATTCGATAAACCTCTAAGAGTAAGAGTGGATAGATGCCACTTGAAATAAACGTAAATTCTCGGGTTCTGCATAGAACTTCAGTTCTTTAAGTAAGGACGGAAAGCTTTGTGTTGTCGAAGATGCTCAATTTATATATATATATATATAAATATATATATATAAATAATATATATTTATATATATTTAGATATATATATTATATATATATATATGTGTGTACGTTTGTGTATGTTTATACACACAAACACACACACACACACACATATATATATATAATGATTTTATTTAAAGTTCATTAAGAACTATTTTTTTATATCTACCGATATAAGTGTTTCATGATTACGCATTAATCAGCGTATGGGTGGCAATTACTGCCCGCCGAAAGATTCAAATCAAGCGACTAAACAATCTTTGACCCTATCTGAAAAGGTTTTACTTCTGGGCTTCCATATAATTGCAAAGAGAATTTATATTTATTATTTTTATTTAATTAAACATTTTTACTTATTTTTATCTTTTATATGTATATATATATATATATATTATATATTATATATATATAATATATATATGTATATATATATATATATATATATATATATATATATATATACAATTCAAGTAAGTAAAATGTTTAAATAAATAAGAATAATAAAAATAAATATGTACCATCAACAAACGGATAGGTAACCGCATGAGAAAACAAAAAATGAAAATTGTTATCCCTTGACTGCTTAGGCACCGATCATTACTAAGCAGCATTTAAAACTGCTTATATTGTTTCTAAAAAATCACAAAAATATATTTTATATTTAATCGCCATAAAAATCGTGCATTTAAGAATTTGTTGAAGCTTAGCCAAACTGGCGATATTTGAGTTGTGAAATCGACCACTTGACATTAAATGTAGTACAGATAACGATTATGCACATGAATTAAAATAGAATAAATGATTGGATACATAATAATTAGAAGGGAAAATTTAAAACATCAGTAAAAAATAGATCGTATCAAAGTAAAGTTAAACAGAGTGTTATAAAACAAAAAAATGGGATGTAAGCACCTTCATTTATTAGTAAGCGATAATTAAATACAATTAAGAATAATTTCAAAACTGTTTTTATAACTAATAATAAATCAACAAAAACATATCTCATATATATATATATATGCATATATATACATACATATATATGTATATATACATATATATATATGTGTATATATATATATAGTACTCCGCAACAGTTTACAATACACATTTTAAACTGTCATTATTTGTATTTATAGCTTGCAAATGAAGTTTTTATAAACAGAGAAAATGTATTGAAACTAAGATAGGAACAGTGGGAAAAAATAATAACATAATAATTTAACACCATGCGAAAAAATATCAATAATTAGCAACGCAAATGTTTACAACACATTTAAAAAATAATATCTAGTATTTTGTAGCATAACCATTATTTTTTATTACAGCATGCAGACGCTTTGAGTAATCTCCTACGAAATTCTTACGTGTGCCTGGTGTTATTTCAGCCCATTCTTTCACAGAAATTCTCTTCAATTCTCGCAGATTAAAAGGTTCTCTTCTATGGACTCGTAATTTCAATTTCCTCATAAATTCTCTGCCGGGTTGAGATCACAGGATTGCCTAAGACACTTTAAAACATTCACTTTATTTGAATTAAACCAATTTTGTGTGAGTTTCGCAGTGTGTTTTGAATCGTTATCTTATTGAAAAACCCAGTCTGATTTCAATTTGAGAAACTTCACTCTTTCGTTAAGGTTGTTCTCCGAGATACTCATATAAAGTGCTCCATCCTTTTTTCATTTTTATTAGTTCCACTTTTTTTTACACCTACTGCACTAAAAAAAACCCAGATCATAATGGATCCTCCTCCAAATTTTGCTGTTGAAATGGTGTTTTTTGACTGGTATTCAGTACCTTTTTTCTACAGACTTTCGTTGTTTTTGAGTGCCAAACAAGTCTATTTTGGTATTTTCTGATCAAAGCACGTTGTGCCAAAACTCTAAAGGTTTGCCTACATACCCATTTGTAAAATCGAACATAGCACGAACATGCTTTGGCTTAAGATGGAGGGGGTCGTCCTTGCTGCTCTTTAAGGTGAAGGGTACTACTGATTCTGTCCTTGCTAACCTTTATTTCACTGTTTTCTAAGTCCGTCTGCAGCTCTCTGCGAGTAATTCTAGGTGATTTATAACCTTCCTTGTTAATAATATTGCAGCGCGTTAGGTTATTTTTCGAAGACGACCTCATCTGGCCAAATGGAGGGTTGATTTGTGAGACTTCCAGTGCCGAATTATTTTTCCAACAGAATTCAATTGAACCATCAATTGTTGGGATATTGTTCTATATCCCAATCCATTTTGACGAAAACTTAAAACTCGTTTTCTGTGCTATTGACCAATCTGTTTATTCTCTCCCATGATGTGATCGCTTACAATACTGGTATTAGATAAGGAATGACGCAATACGTTTATTAATTGCTTACTCCGATATCTATTTGTTGTGGGGCTTAGATGGTCCCACAAGAACTATACGGGAAAACACGTAGTAATTGGTACGCCATTGCGTATAATTTACTCCCAATTATACCTGTAGTGTATTGTACTTCATATCAAAAATGACGTTACTTGTATCTATTGAATATACATGTTAACCCTCCGGCCATCTAAAATATCCAGAGCTTGTACTACCGTCTTTTATTTAATTCGAAATATCAAGCCATTCTGTAACGAATTATCCTATTCCTAAGCCAACATAAAAATAAAAGGAAGAATTTTTTTCCAATTATAAATTTAAAGGAAAAAAACATTAAGCCATATTAACCCCTTCCAACAGACCTGTTTGCAAATATAGCTGCTTCCACTGCATGAACTCTGACTCACCCTCTCCTCCAGTAACAAATAGCAATGCCCCGTAATCACTTTGAGGAGTATAATTTTTCAGTAGATATATTACCTTTATAAACAAACCCAGTAACATTAACCACCCACGTGGGGTCGCAGGATTACCTGAATTGACCGAGCCGCGGGGCAAATCCTCTCGGTGCAGATGGACCTGTAGATCTTCCCAGGTCATCCGTCTAGGAGAAGGAAAACTCTAAAGCTAAATCTAAGGTCCGTCTTGGATGACAACCTTCCTAAAGCTGGAGGGTACAAACAAATTACCGGTCTTCAAACATAAACTGCTTAAGAAGTAGATGGGCACTGTCTACCATCAGGCTTCCATACTCCTTCTTTGACTATTAGCCAGCCGTAGAGGTCAAATCACAGGGAGTCGACAGAAACACTTAGTGGTCGATCTTGTTTCCTGACTAGGGCTAGGAACGCCGTTTTCCCCACTCCCGACACATCCCATCCCTTAAACTGAGAACTTAGGAGTACTTGAATGCCGTAATGCCAGTGCAAGTAGATTGGGTTGACCATCGTCTGTTGGGTTGAGGGTACCGGATAGACAGTTCCTCGCTGCTGATTCCGACTGGTAGTACAGGACCCCAACTCTTTGGTAGCTGCTCCATCAACAGTTGTATAATACTGGGATGTTTGTAGTGCCATATCGCGCATTGAAAAGGGCCCTGCACTTATTCCCTGTGAGCTATTCTGAGGCCATAATCCTAGTAGATTGAGGCACAACTGATGGTCTGCTTGTGTTGCATGTCTGGTATACTGCATAACCACTTGCTCAACACTCCTTACCTACACTAGAGCTCTTAAAAATAATAATGACAGTACATTAAAAAAATACGCTAAAACCAGGCGAAAACTCAAACAAAACCAACCTGTCTTCTCCCTTGAGGCTCGCATTTACGAACATCCGTGGACTTAGAACTACTACAAATGATGTTGAAGCATTTCTCCTAACAAACGCCCCGGATATCTTAGCACTAAGTGAGACTAACCTACACTACCCCATCCCCTCTAACTATTTTAACATGCCGGGATATCTCCCACTCTACCGTAAGGACACTGACAGACATATGCACGGGCATGGAGTCTACATTCGAAACACCCTCACCTAGAGAAACTAAACTAGAATCGGACGATCAAGCCTTTAGGTGCTCTAGACTTAACATGTAACATAACATTAGCTATTTGTATTTTCTCTACCGCTCTCCCTCAACCCAGGACTGTACCCTAATAAACAAAGTCTCTGACAGCATAGATACAGCACTTTTCCTCGACACTAGAGCACAGGTGCATGTATTTGGTGACTTCAATGCCCACCATAGCAACTGGCTTGGATTGTCTACTTACACAGCCGCAACTGGTACCAGAACACATAATTTCTCTATATCTCATTCCCTATCAGAGATAGTTACGTTTCCAACCCGTTTCGCAGACCAGTAAGAACAACACGCATCATTCCTAGATCTGTTTGTGATCATAGTTCCCGATGACTGTGTAACGAATGGCAACAGCCCACGTGGGAACGCCGATCATGCGGTGGTAATGGTTGATATCGCCCTAAACTGAAGAGCCACTGCTCAAAACAAAGAGATATTATAAAAAGGCTGATTGGGAAGCCACCAGGAATCTAATCAGGGAGGCCCCATGGCAAAATATTTGTTCACTTCCTGCTGAACATTACGCAAATGAGACCACTGAATGGTTCAAAACAGCACTTGGAGCACATGTTCCCACGCGCAAATTTAATAGCAAGATGCACTCTCCCCAATGGTTTACTTTTACTTGTGCAGCTGCCATAGCTCAAAGGCAGCATACACACCGTAAATGTAAGCGACATAAGTCCAGATCAAACAGACAGAAGTAGATAGAAGCCAGAAATAACTAATGTAAGAAAGAAATAGCGACGGATAAAAAATAATTTACTGAAACCACCAAAAAAAAAAAAAACGCATCGAAACACAGAAATAAGGAACCTGTGACTTCTGGGAAATCTACAACAGTGTAGTAAATAATGGGCAATCAACAATTCTCCCACTCTCCAACAACCATGAGGTTGTTTGCTCTGCAACTGAGAAGGCTAACATGCTTGCCAGACGGTCTGCCTCTAACTTCACACTGGACTCTGCTAAGCACTCGCTCCTTGATTTTCCTTGGCGGACAGACGGAACACTAGACGATCTGAAAAGCACCCCTTCTCAGGTGCATGCTATCTTGACACTGCAAAAGCATGTGGACCTGATCTCATCCCGGCTGTGCTGTTAAAAAAGTTCGGCGCCAAAGTAGCTCCAGTTCTCTCCAAACTTTACAACAAATGTCTAAATTTATTTTACTTTTCTGCCTACTGGAAAACTGCTACTACTGTAGTATCAGTTTTCAAGACTTCTGGTGAAAGAACTGACCCAGTAAATTATCGCCCCATTAGCCTCCTCCCACTTTTCGCCAAAATATTTGAGACCATAATTAACCGAGCTCTACTCTACCACCTAAACTTCGGGCTGCCCAACAATATGGATTTTTGCAAGTCCGTTCCAAAGCAGACATACTAACTGTAATCTCAGACCGTATATACCATTCATTAAAAAAGAGGGGGAGGGTAGAGCGGTAGCTCTAAATATATATAACGCTTTTGACAGGGTATTGCATCAGGTTCTTCTCAAGAAAATCAGATCATACGGTATCACTGGAAGAATACATAACAATTTAAATAAGTGAAAATCCAGGTGGTCCTTGATAGTCGAATATCTAAACAATATGTTATAAATGCGGGAGTGTTTCAAGCGTCTATCCTTGGACATTTGTTATTCCTAATATTCATAAATGACCTCCCTGATAAAATTGTCTGTGAGATGGGTATATATGCTGACGACACCACGCTCTATAACAGACACGACAGGAAAACAAATGAACACATATCTAAGGAAACGGAAGAAACACTAGAGGATGACATCCGATCTGTAATGGAATAGGGACAAACATGGATGGTCACATTCAATGCTGCCAAGACTAAAATTGTTTCCTTACATAATTACAAGAAATCTTCCCTACCACAATAACAATGGCCAATGATTCTTTATCTGAAAGTACATATTTAAACACCTCGGCCTAACATTCACAGGAAACATTAGTTGGAACAATTATTTTGAAAGTATTGCCAGGACCGTTGCGAAGAAGGTAGGCTCTTTCTACCGTGCTAGAATGCTACTAACGCTCGAAAGTATCCTAGACATCTATAAGGCCACCATTCGCCCATGTATGGAGTATTGTTGTCATATTTGGACTGGTGCATCTTCCACTAGTCTCTCGTTCCTAGACAAGGATCATTATGTGATGAGATCCGGTGTCACAACACTATTGCATATTCCTGAATATTCTAAAAGCTTCTAAGCATTTTACCATGATAAACCGTCATATAATTAAGTAGAAATCTAATGAATTAGATACGTGTTGTAAAATTTTAGCGTTGCTAATTATTGAGTTTATTTTCGCGTTGTGTTAAATTATTATTTTTTTTATTTTTCCCATTGTTCCTATCTTAGTTTGTATTTATTTTCTATGTTTATAAAAAAAAGTTTCATTACCATTTCGAAGCTAGAAATACAAAAAATGACAGTTTCAAATGTGTATTGTAAACCTTGCGGGACACTGTACACACACACACACACACACACACACACACACACACACACACACACATATATATATATATATATATATATATATATATATATATATATATATATACTAGCAAAAGTACCCGTCGTTGACTGGGTTCAAAGTTCAAAAACAGCCTACAGAAAATGGACTCTTATTTATGAAAGTATGATGGGTTATGAAAAGGAAGGGTTGTAACTTTAGGTTGAATTAGGGGGTATCAAAACCAAAGCAAAATATGACGAAAGTAAAAATAAAATATATAAACCCCTTAATTTATTCTACCATACCTGTTCACACCCAAACACTTATCACAATATTTTATATTAAAAAACCTTGTTAAACTTTGTGACATATTTCCATTCTATCGAGGTCAGGTGCGAACGAACACCCCATAATTTTATTGTACCATATTTCTTCAAACTGAAACATAATTATCAAAGTATACTTACGCAGATAGATATGAATTTTTTTTTTATTAAAGTTTGTGCCTATTTCTATTCTATGGAGAACAGGCGCGAATGCAGACCCCACAATTTTATTATACCATCCCTATTTAAGTTAAACAGACTTATCAAAGTATTATTATGTACATCTATATCAAAACACTTCTAAACGTTTTTTCTTCTTAATTTTTAATTTTTTTATTTCCATACTTTGTGGACCAGGCGCAAACGCAGACCCCACACTTTTAATGCACCATTGTTCTGCCAGATCAAACCACTCCATTCCTGTGTCTCGATACATCTTCTATCATTATATGCCATCAGTTTTTTTAAATAGTAAACCATATAAAGGCCTATTCGTGACCAGACACACACACACACAAACACACACACACGGACATTCAGCTTTATATATATAGTCAACCATATACAGTGCTGTTTCGTTGTATCATAACTCGTCAGTGCGGCTAGACACCTTTTCCCAGCCGTGGATCGAACCTACAAGCATCGCGTTGACAGTCGGCAGCTTAAACCATCGGGCCAAGAATCAGTGTTAGTAAATATTTCTCCTCAAATCCCTCTTTAATTAGCATTTGTCCATGGCAAAGTGCTCGAATTGTTAGTTTGTTTACAACCAAACAGTGGGCATATATATATATATATATATATATATATATATATGTTTACTGTTTTCTCTCTTTTAAGAGAAAGATGAGTATAGTCGTGATAAAATAAATATCGCACTCATAATTTATAAGTATTAATTCATAATATACAAGTAAAATTTTATTATACAAATATATAAGGTTAGGAGGAGCATAGATATTACTTGTGTTTCATCAATATTTTATATATAATATTATTTTTATATATCCTTTTAATTTGACCGTATATTTCGTCCATAGAGTCATTGCATAAACGCTCCCAAATGGTGTAAAAAAAAGTTTTCGCACCATCATAATCCCACTGAAATGAAACGCAAAATATTACACATAGACTTCACCTGTAATTGTGATTGGCTAACACAATATCTGGTACCCCAGTGAATTTAGTCATTTTTCAATAATTGGTTCGAATGGCACATTCCAGGGTAAATGCCGAACAATTATAAATACAAGTAAGCAAGAATGCTTTCCACTCTTGATCAAATTTCACATTGTTTTTATATTTTTTGTTTTAAAATTATGTACATGAGACAGAACAAAAGTAAATACTCCTTTTTTAATATAGAAATGAAAGAGTTGCGAGGCCAGACGTGATATCAATAAAGCGAGCGTCATTCGGTTCAACAGAATTCATGATGAATGCACTTCGACTCGTACTGAACGATAGTTATGCGTCCGTGTCGAGCTACGGAAACGGGTGTGATGCCGTTAAAGTTAGCGACTATTAGTGTTCTAGAATTTATTTTACTTCATAGTTACGACCAGACTCAATGTACTTTTGCTAAAGATTTAAATGGCGCATCTCTGCTATAGGCGCAGGACCATGATAATCTTTGCTTTTTAAAGGTTTTAACTCCTCAGTATTGAAACAGACTGATGAAACGTTCAGGTCATGACTACATGAGTTCGGTTATCTTAACAATGCAATTAATATATCTATCTGATTCCTTTAGATGCAAAATGGAAAACATCTCCAAATACACTACCTTTATAGCTTATAAAGGTTTGACACGAACATTGCTATTAAAACAAATATTAATAAAACGTTAGTTCTCAATTCATATAATTCAATATTTTAATGGCGTGGATCTGCGTTTGACCTTTATATTGATGCATGTTATCATTTTCATGGGAAGTGGCAGGTAATTTGAACTCGATTATTTAAACTTTGTTATTAGAGACGGCCTCAAATCTGAATATCGATGCTATCAACTGATTTAACGAATTAACAATACAGCGAAAAAATTATAGAAATTAATTCGAGTTAGCCAAGTATTAAAATTGTACATTCAAACAAGTTATGTAAAGTTAAATTTCTATTAAAATAATGTATTACAATTTTTATTCTTTTTCAGAATAAGTTGAAGGATTTAATTCTGATGAAATGCAAAAGATATTTAATCTGCTAGATAATTGGATTCTTTGGTAGACTGAGACAATACGCCGGTGAAAAGTATGGGTATATTTATAGAAGGCGACCAGGATTGTGATGTCTATTACCTTCAGCAACAGCAAATATAGAATTGATTGTATGAGTAAATAGTAGTAACAATGCGCCCATCGAAGGCACTTTTGAACATGATGCAGACCCCAGTTCTCTTTTGGCTTAGACTCTGCCATGTTTTTAATGAGCTGTATTACATAATAAGTTTACTGTTGTCACACTCATGACACATTTTTGTTTAAAAAATCTGTAATTTCTTTTCGATTACGATGTATTTCTAGGTAAAGTAAAACAAAATGAACAAGATAAAATTAAAAAAGTGCAAATAAAGACGCATTGCCACAAATATTCTAAGGTTGATTCTGAAATTAATTATGAACTTACTGACTTCAAGTGGAAATGTCTACATCAAAATACACGCATAATAAGTATTGCATCTGTTATTTATATATTTGATTTATAATATACACTCCTTAGGTATATTTATTTAAGTTATATTCACACCCAGAATATATCGTTTAGAAGGTATCCTCAGTTTTCTATTAAATACAATTCCTTCCCAAAATCTGTCATATTTCGAATACCACGCATTTTTCGATGTCGAAAAACCAAACAAATCAAAGGAAATATCAATTAAATAAAACAAAAACAAAGACACATTGCAGGAATAACAAATTTGTTTATTAGTTCCTAACTTATTAACTTTAACTGGACATGCCTTCATCAAAATACTAGGTAACTTGTATATTTCTTAAAATTTAATAAATATCCAGAATATATCGTTTAGAAACAAGCTTCCAATTTCTAGTTATTATAGTTCTGTGCGGGTGGTGTGAATTATCCACGAACATATATAAAATCAATTTATACATTTTGAGACATTTTGCAATCAGATTAAATGCCTAATTACTAGGGACTAATATGTTAAAACAATCCTCATTAAGAGAAAAATATAACCGGTGTAAGTAATTTGTATTTGGAGAAATACATATATGATATGTATTTCTTATGAAGTATGACTTTATTTTACAGGAAAAATAAAAAAGTTTAACAGATGAAAGCGAATTCGAAAATTTTTCTGACATGATTATGTAACAGATTATTTGAAGGCGAGTTTGAAACACAGTCTATTAGCTCAGTATGTAATGCGATTATTTTTAAAAAATGAGGCTTTTTAATGTCTTATATATAAATAATTAACCTTTTCCAGATATATATATATATATATGTATATATATATATATACATATATATATATATATATATATATATATATATATATAATCGGTAAGACTAAGTTTCCTCTACATCATTTTAAACCAATGTTTGCCATTTTTCGTAGATTAAATACAAGGCATAAATATATAACATTTTTGTCTGTTACTCTCATCATATCTTAACTTTTTTTTTTTTAACTTCCGAGATTTAAAAAAAACATATATTAGAAAATAGTATGAAAAAATAAATACACTGCAAATCAATTATATTGTCATAAAAACGAAATGTTCCAATTCTTGTAAATAGATGTCAACGCGAATTTTATCTTTGAGATAGTAGGCATGGTTACAAGATTCGTTTCAGACTTTCCCAGGAAAAAATACACATTGTGTTTTTATTTTTTTGAGACAGAAATACGATAGAATATTTTTTTATCGACAGCAAATAACAAATTGTTTGAGTATGCCTGCATTTGTGGTCCCTGCGAATAATCATAGTTATACATTTCGTTTACTCGTTTAAATATATCTTAATATTTTAGAGTGTATGAAAATCGATTGTGTGATTGATATAGCGTTTATATAGTTGAGGATCAGATAATGATTGAATTGACACAATTGGTATACTTTATTCCGTTAGGTTCTATTTCCTGTTTAGCGTTAGTCTTAAATGTGTATTTCCTTAACTTCATACGTATCAGGTTTATCATAACATACTCATATATAAGGATTATGATAGATTAAATTTATGTTAATAACACGTGTAAAATTGTTTCAAAAGCATGTGCCACATTCTCTAGAAGAGCAACAGGTTTTCTACAAATAGGCTAGTTTTAATTAGTTACTTAATAGAATTTAAACGATTTTATTACATTTGTTAATTGTAGCTATATCAGGATTTATTTCGAAATGCTTTGTGTTGTTATTATCATTTCATAAATTGACTAATATGTCTTGCTGTATTGACAGCCAATACTTTCTCTGATTATCTCTCTGTGCCTAAAACTGAACAAACACCCATCATTAGGCAAAGGAGAATACCCAATTCTCCTCCACGATAATGCCCGACCGCAAGTTTGTAAAATGTTAAGTGCAAAAGTTTAACTTATCGAGCTACAAACTCTGCCTCAACCGCCATAATCTCCAGACCTCTCACATACCGATTAATATTTTACATTCATCTTGACAAGTTTCTGCGTGAGAAATGCTCCGAAAAACTAAGCGATATAAACCCCCTTAGGTGACTGAATCGCAATCAGAGTGCAAAATATTTATGTGACTGGCATGGTTATACTCTTTCTTTTTTGCATTGTCAAAAGTCTGTTAATTCTAATGATGCTTAATTCGAACAAAACTTGTTTTATTTGATCTGAGGTATCTTCATCTGAAGTTTGAAGCTAAAAGTCGCAAGACTTTTTTGTAAAACTGATAAGTAAGTTCTCGTTGAGTCATCTCTTAATGCAACCCTACCAACATCCCACTTTTACCGAAAACCACAATGTTGTGTCAAAGCCTAACCAACACTCCTTAACGGTTATACACATGTGAACCCTACGTACTAACAATCGGTGACCCCCTGTTTTTATGGTTAATAATTTGTATCTCAATTTAAAATCGAAGGGTCAATTTTTAGCTGTACAACTCAAAATTCAAAAAGAATAATGAAACAATTTTTAATTTATATAGAAAGTGATATAAATTTTGACCAGATCCTTTGCTGCTTTTAGAAAATTATTTCATTCAAAGCGTTCAATACGAAAAATACGGAAATATTAGTATTCAATCGTATAAATTAATAGTGGAACGCGATAATTTGGAATATAAAAAAGTTGATTTTATGGTCATTTTGTATTCTGTATAAGAATGAAATATACAAAGTTTAGTACAATCATTTAAGTTTCCACTTTCCAATTAAAAGGCACAATAACATTCGCAGTCTATATTTTTATTTATAGGTTATGAATTATAAATATAAATTGAAATTTTGCATACAAAATCATTCATATACATGAATAGAGAAAGAAATTAATCATGTATTATACACTTTTAATATGAAATGTCTTATCTCGATTATATATATATATATATATATATATATATATATATATATATATACATATATATATATATGTGTGTGTTTTATTTTCATTACCGTTTTATCTATTTAGTTACACATGTTTCGGTTGCCGGACCATATCTACGGTTCAGAAGCCTCGTCAGACCTTACAGAAATCAGCTTCTGTAAGGTAGGACGAGATTGCTGGATCGTAGATATGGTTCGGCAACCGAAACATGTGTATCTAAAAAGATGAAACGGTAATAAAAAAATAAAACATATATTTGCTCTGCAATAGTATTGAGCACTCTGTTCACGTATTTTACTAATTAGCATTTGCTATTTCTCTTCTATAGTTTAATAGATGTTGGGGTTCTTTAAAGTACAGGATAGCACATTTTTCATGAAGGCATAATCTACATGGGTCGTCTAGGTCCCTAGACGTGGTAGCTTGTCTTATTATTTTCCATTCGACTACCGGCGAATGTCCGTTTTCCGGTAGTCGAATGAAAAATAATAATACAAGCTACCACATCTAGGGACCTAGACGATCCATGTAGATTATGTCTTCATGAAAAATTTGCTATCCTGTACTTTAAAGAACCCGAACATCTATTAAACTGTAGAAGAGTAATGGCAAACCACTGTGTTCACAAGATAAAATTTACTCTAGGATAGCGATACAAAATAGTTTTAAAACTAACAAATACAATAGAAAATAAACAAATAAATAAATTAAATAAACATCAATATGCATAAACGATTGCACATATATGCATGTATATATATGTGTATATATGTATATATATGTGCATATATGTACTGACATATATATATATATATATATATATATATATACACTAACATTAAAAAAACTTAACCTGGGTTTAAAACAGATCAAAGAAACTAGATATCCAGTTAAAATAGAGCACACACAAAGGAACGGGTCAACAAGAGTTCAAATAGGCCTTTGTCCGATGTTCATGCTCATTAGCTGATAGGAAGGGCGCGATAGATACTAGAAAGCTGATTGGCTAACGAGAATCTCAATAGAAGATGCCCATATAAAAACGACAAACAGCCACAAAATTCGCACATAAGCCTGAAGAGTCTCAGAGTGGATGATATGCGGAATATTCAGTAGCTTAATCGCCATATATATTTTATAACTTACTATATATATATATATATATATATATATATATATATATATATATATGCACACACACACATATATATATATATATATATATATATATATATATATATATATATATATATATATATAAGTGAACCTGTCTGTCAATCCGTGTGTATGCGTCTGTGTACATTTGTCTACGCAATAACTCGGTTAATTTTAAGTCTACAGACTCGAAATTGTATATACAGGTTTCTGAGATTTGAGAAAATCTTTGTAATTTGGTTTCGGCCACAGATTTGCCTGTTAATGGACCAACGTACGACAATTCGACCTTTGAGAATTCTAACAAAGGTCCGCCAATTTTGTACCATAAACACTTGAAAGTTTAGATCGAGGTTCCTTGGCAATTGCTCTAAGTTAATAACTTGATCAGAGTCCGAACCAATAAATTTAAAGGCGTCTTAATAGGGGTCAAACTTTAAAAAAATGACCGTTTTTTTTTCTCAGCACACACCTCCAAATACCCGGGCATCGCCGGGCACCCATGCTAGTATATCTATAAAAGTGAATGTGGTTGTGTATCTGTATGTCTATCTGTCTGTCTGTGTGCCTGTGTACATTTTCCTTCGCAATAACTCTGTTAATTTTCAGTCTACAGACTTGAAATTTCATATACAGTGTACTGATATTTGGGAAAATATATTTGTCGGTTTTCAGTCATAAATTTGACTGTTAAGGGATCACAGTTCAAAGATTTGCCCTTTGAAAACTCTACCAAACTCCTCCGATAATTTGGGGTTTAATCACTTGAAATTTTAGATATAGGTTCGTTGGACATGAATCTAACTTAATAACTCCATTTGAACCCAAAACAATAAATGTTAAGGGGTCATGATAGGAGTCAAAGTTAAAAAAATTAAACTTTTTTTTTTTACTCAGCATACCCCTCCAAACACCCGGGCAACGCCGGGCCCCATGCTAGTATATCTATAAAAGTGAACGGGTCTGTGTATCTGTATGTGTGTGTGCGCGCGTGTGTGTGTGTGTGCGCGCGCGCGTGTGTGTACATTTCCCTACACAATAACTTTGTCAATTTTAATTCCACAGACTCGAAATTTGATATACAGGGTACTGAGATTTGGGAAAATTTTGTGACCGATTTTCAGCCAGAAATTTAGCTGTTAAGGGAGTCAAGGTTCAACGATTTGACCTTTGAGAACTCTAACAAACTCCTCCAACAACAGTGGGTCTAAACACTTGACATGTTAGATATAGGTTTCGTGGATATGGATCTAACTTAACAACTTCATTTGAGCCCAAAACACTAAGTGGTAAGGGGTCAAAATTAGGGCCAAATTAAAAAGAAATTGACCTCTGCAGTCTCTACCAAATTACTTAAACAGTTTCTGGTCTACACATTTGAAATTTTACATAAAGGGTATTTCCTGATAGGGCAAGCTTTTTCATCGGTTTGGATCGAAAAATTTAGTTACCAATATATAAATGTATGTACGTATGTATGTTTGCCTGTGTGCCTAAAACTTTTGAAAGAGGCGACAGATTTTACCAAGATCAGTTTCGTCTTGTAATTCGACCTTTCAGGCGACAAATATCGAAAAATTGTCTAAAAACATTAATATCTCAACTTCAACTTAGCACTTTCTACAGAGGTGGGCGATTTTTTCGCCGATATTTTTTAAAGTCATCCTCTTCATTCGGTTATCTAGCCTTTATTGAAGCACAAACTCCTTTTGGTTTGGCAGCAAGGATGTCAGTTTTTCCCCCGTTCTTTCCTCCCTCGCGGTACGGGTTCGAGCCTGCCTTCCTACAACCACTTTTTTTTTTATTAACATACACATCCAAACACCCGGGCAACGCTGGACTGAAATGCTATTAGATATATAAAATTAACCGTGTCTGTGTGTGTGTCTGTCTGTGAATGTCTGTGCCCATTTTCCAACGCAATAACTCTCTCAATCTTAAGTCTACAGACTCGGAATTTGATATACAGGGTACTGAGATTTGGGAAAATCTTTGTAATCCTTTTTCGACCAGAAATGTGGCTGGAAAGGAGACAAAGTTCAACGATTTGACCTTTGAAAATTCTACCAAACTCCTTCGCCAATGTTGGATCAAATCACTTGAAATCTTAGATATAGGTTCCTTGGGCATGGATCTAACTTAACTTAATTGGAGCCCAAAGTAATAAATGTTAAGGGGTCATAATAGGAGTCAAATTGAAAAAAATTGACCGCCGTTTTTTTCGTACAACATACACCTCCAAACACCCGGGCAAATATATATAAAAGTGAGGCTGTCTGTGTGTGTCTGTGTACATTTCCCTACGCAATAACTCTGTCAACAGACTTGAAATTTGACATACAATGTACTGAGATTTAGGAAAGTCTTTGTAATCTGTTTTCGGCTAAAAGTGTGGGTGCTACGGGGTCAAACTTCAATAATTTTACCTTTAAGAACCCTACTAAACTCGTCCACCAATTTTGAGTCTAAAAAGTTGAAATTTTAGATATAGGTTCCTTGGACATGGATCTAACGTAATAACTTTATTTGAGCCTAAAACAATAAATGTTAATGGGTCATAATAGGGGTCAAATTAAAAAAATGACTACTGCGGTATCTACCAAATTACTCAGACAATTTCTGGTCTAACAATTTTAAATTTCACATAACGTGTATTTAGAGATAGGACAAGCTTTTTAATCGGTGTGGGTCGAAAACTTTTAGTTACCAATATATAAATGTATGTATGTATATAGGTTTGCATGTCTACCTAAAACTTTCGATAGATGCGACGGATTTTACTGAAAGCAGTATCGTTTTGAAATTCGTCCTTCAGAAGACAAATATCGAAAAATTGGCTAAAAACATTAATATCTTCACCTTCAACTCCTTCGACTGAGCACATTTCTACAGGGGGGGCGCTTTTTTCGCCAACATTTGGGAAAGTCATCCTCTGCTTTCGATTGTCTAGCCTTAATTTAAACGCACGTCACTTCCAGTTTGGCGCAGCTCAGAACAGGAAAGACGTCAGTTTCTCCCCATTCTTTTCGTCCTTCGCGGTCGGGTTCGAGTTTGCCTTCCCAGTACCACTTTATTTTTGCTCAACATACACCTCCAAACACCCGGGAAATGCCCGGCTGAAATGCTAGTATATATATATGTATATATATATATATATATATATATATATATATATATATATATATATATATATATATCCTAATTCAATAACACCCTGGAAATATACTAGAAGCCTGCTATGAAATCTGTTTTTTCATAAAAACGGCATGTGCATTCCACATATGAAAATTTACAGTTATTTGTAACAGCTGTAAGAAGTTTCTTGCAAATATTTTTAATTTGAATTTTTTTTTCAATATATTTTTTTCTTTTTATTTTCAATTTTCATATCGGTTTGTTCTAGCTAGTGATGAGCCATTTTATCAGCTGCCGATATACGCTGTCCGCATGCGGGGTAGTAAAAAGGTTTAATGTCGGAGTCAGGCAGCAGTTTGGGTTGTACTTACTAAGGTTCTGTGTTTAACTTGTTTTGTGAATAAAGATCAATTTTTTTACGCTCATAATGCTATGGTCCCTTTGATTTCAGTAGTCTTGTGAATCAACGATAATAATAATTATTTACTAATAACTAAAATAAGCCCCTTTCGATACATAATTGTCTTTTTGTAATTTTGGAATTGATTCAGCTTTTGTTCTATCATTCCAGTTGTTATCTCTATTCTCGCATTTCTTTTTTTTTACTTGCTTTTAACGACATCTATGTAATCTTTGAATTTTTCTGATTTGTTTTACTTGCTTTTAACGACATCTATGTAATCTTTGAATTTTTCTGATTTGTTTTACTTGCTTTTAACGACATCTATGTAATCTTTGAATTTTTCTGATGTTTTACTTGCTTTTAACGACATCTATGTAATCTTTGAATTTTTCTGATTTGTTTTACTTGCTTTTAACGACATCTATGTAATCTTTGAATTTTTCTGATTTGTTTTACTTGCTTTTAACGACATATATGTAATCTTTGAATTTTTCTGATTTGTTTTACTTGCTTTTAACGACATCTATGTAATCTTTGAATTTTTCTGATTTGTTTTACTTGCTTTTAACGACATCTATGTAATCTTTGAATTTTTCTGATTTGTTTTACTTACTTTTAACGACATCTATGTAATCTTGGAATTTTTCTGATTTGTTTTACTTGCTTTTAACGACATATATGTCATCTTTGAATTTTTCTGATTTGTTTTACTTGCTTTTAACGACATCTATGTAATCTTTGAATTTTTCTGATTTGTTTTACTTGCTTTTAACAACATCTATGTAATCTTTGAATTTTTCTGATTTGTTTTACTTGCTTTTAACGACATCTATGTAATCTTTGAATTTTTCTGATTTGTTTTACTTGCTTTTAACGACATCTATGTAATCTTTGAATTTTTCTGATTTGTTTTACTTGCTTTTAACAACATCTATGTAATCTTTGAATTTTTCTGATTTGTTTTAATTGCTTTTAACGACATCTATGTAATCTTTGAATTTTTCTGATTTGTTTTACTTGCTTTTAACGACATCTATGTAATCTTTGAATTTTTCTGATTTGTTTTACTTGCTTTTAACGACATCTATGTAATCTTTGAATTTTTCTGATTTGTTTTACTTGCTTTTAACGACATCTATGTAATCTTTGAATTTTTCTGATTTGTTTTACTTGCTTTTAACGACATCTATGTAATCTTTGAATTTTTCTGATTTGTTTTACTTGCTTTTAACGACATCTATGTAATCTTTGAATTTTTCTGATTTGTTTTACTTGCTTTTAACGACATCTATGTAATCGTTGAATTTTTCTGATTTGTTTTACTTGCTTTTAACGACATCTATGTAATCTTTGAATTTTTCTGATTTGTTTTACTTGCTTTTAACGACATCTATGTAATCTTTGAATTTTTCTGATTTGTTTTCATAGCTTTCAACAAAATTTATGTAACGTTTGATTTTATCGTTGTAGTTACACCGATTCTTAAACAGAATGCAAGAATCCTTCAAATTTTGCCTTTTCCCTGGACTTTCTACCGTGAAAGTGCCTTTCATCGAATTTCGGTTTAATAGTCCTTTTAAGCGTTTATTGTCGATTTGTGTCACATCATTTTTATATTTTATTAAATTCTTGGATCCTATCCTCGAATTATTTCGTTATGTCAGCTCTTTTACTGCTGCCCCTGCTTACACTTAGTCTGCAGATTATGTCTTTTAGCTGTTCTTGGAGGAGAGACCAGGAATTGGTTGATCTGTGACTATTATTTTTTTTTCTAATGGTTTAGATGATTTTAAAAATCATTTCCCAGCGGGGTGTTATATTTTATGCTACGGACTCAAATTACTTACAATGAATGTTAGCTCCGGATCAGGTTTGTGACGAATCTTTTTACTGAGAATATTCTCCAGAGAGCAGTATAAACCCTCTTTTTTATTTGTGCTCGAGTAAGTCTCGCGGTGTGGACTTTTAAAAGCTGAGGTCGTTCCTCGAACGCAATCCTCTAAAATTTCACAATGGTATTACACAGATTTGTCTTTAAGATCATATAGTCACCGTCCGTTTCCAGTAATTCACTAGATATGAGTGCTGGTGTTATATATATATATATATATATATATATATATATATATATATATATATATATATATATATATATATATATATATATATGTGTGTGTGTGTGTGTATATATATATGTGTGTATGTATGATAATGCAATTGTGTTAGGTATTTTTTTTGCTATCAAAAGAGAAAATAAAAAAATCATCTGCGTTTACTAAGATTAAACTATACCCTTACATAAAAAATATATTGAAGAACTAAACTTATACCGGATAGCAGTCGCTTATGTTTGATTTCCATATATTCACGCCGGTTCTCAAATTAATAGGCCACATATTCGATAAAAAACACCCTGTAAATAATAGCATATATTTATGTTTCTCTATGTTTTCTAACATGTGAGTAACGTTTATACATATATATATATATATATATATATATATATATATATACATATATATATATATATATATATATAAAATATATGGCGATTAATCTACATTGAATATTCCGCGTTTCATCCATTCTAGGATTCTTCAGGCTTATGCGCATAAGCCTGAAGAATCCTAGAGTGGATGAAACGTGGAATATTCAGTGTTGCTTAATCGCCACGTATATTTTATAAATTACTAACACGCTCTACCTACGCATCGAGCATTTTTAAAGTAAATACGTAAAGTTTACATTCGTATATTAATTTTATGTGAGTAAATGATGTAGTTATATATATATATATATATATGTAAATACATATGCATGTATACATCTATATATACATAAAGAAATACATATACACATACATATATGTATACATACACATATTGTGGGTATATATACATATAAGTACATATATATATATATATATGTATATATAAATCCAATAAATCTGGCGTTTGTGGAGGAGAAGCTAAAACTTGCTGCTATGGGTTAAAATAATATGAAATAATAGCAAAGGGAGACTTGCTTTCAAATATGTCTCATATGTTATATATCGTCTTTTTCTGAAATAGGTACGATTATGAATATTTCCAGTACAAAATATTCTTTATACACTGCGAAGTTTACTTCATACATTAAACGAAAAAAGGGAGATATAACATTGGAGAAATATTTAGAATCAAGTTTTTCCTTTGGTGTTTTTCAGACATTTGAAACCATAGCAGTAAGTTTTTTTTATCTCTCCTCCATCAATCCCATATATTTTGGGAAACTATCGTATATTTTGTAAATTATATGCAAAACTAGCAAAATAAAATGGCCATAATTAAAACATTTATGGCCGTAAAAGTGTGCCCAAAATAGGTCCTGGATGGTGATGCCGTTCTTATTAATGCGCAAACGTAATTCTGATCAATGGTCTCTGAGATTTTAAACTTATGAAAGTGCTAAAGAAGGTGATATACACATATATATATATACATATATATATATATATATATATATATATACATACATACACTCGTAGAAAAATTTAATATTTAATTTTTTTACATGGAGTTCACCACTTATCAAGGCCCAATGGCCACTCAGGGATAAGGGTAATTGTTTGTACAGTAATCAAAGGGATAGTGTAGCAATAGTATTGGAGAATTGGTAAGGTGTCATTATTTAGGGGGGGGCGGTTCATCAGGACGGTATTATGGGACAAGACGCATAAACATTTGCAGGATTTTTGGAGATTATAATAATATTCCATGATTAAAATTTCAGGATTGGTAAAGAAAAAGTGTGCCTAAATTTTGCTATATTTATGCATATAGTGTCATGGCAAGCCAGCTTTAGATTTGCTGCTTTGGGATAAATTTTGATTAGGGCTCTTTTAAGCTTGATTGTTTCCTCTCTGGCCTTGGCAGGCCACTAATATATATATATATATATATATATATATATATATATATATATATATATATATAGACTTATATGTAATTATATTGAGTTCGTGAAATTCAGTAAATTTTCATATACCAATGAGTTTTAGGCCAAAATGTTTGACTTAAAGTGTAAGCAAAAAAATTATACAAATTTTATAATTGAGCATTAATATACTGTGTAAGCAAAAACAAGACTCCAAAACAAGATGTTAGTGGCAACAAAAAGTGTATTACAATTTACCTTACAATCGTTTCCATGTCAGTTCGACAATTTCAATCATTATGAGGTTTGAAATTTTTCAAAAACCAGCATTTCTTCAGACTTTATGAATAAGCAAACTTTTGGCAACGGGGCATTTTTTGAAGAGAAGGAAGGTAGGGAAATCCCTACCTGAAAAGGCATGCGAGAAACATCAACCTTTGTTGCGATTACGGAAAATCCCATTTAAATATTAATTTTCGTATTTAAGAGCAGAGTCATGACAAGTTGCTACAGAGAGCTCTAAGCCATTTAAAGAACCTTTTTAATATACGTCCCATTCGTTGTGTTCCTAAATAGATCTTGTTATTTCTTTGTTACCCAATACTTAATTTTTAAAATTTTTGTTTCGATATTATGGCCGTAACAGCCTTGTAAAAATGTTACGGTTAGTTTAAGTTTCGTATTAGTGGTAGGTAATGTCTATAGATTATCGTTATATTTGTGCTCGGAACTAAGACCCTTTAGTTTCAAAGTTTCATTGAATACGAGAGTGAATAAAATGGGTGTATTAAGGATATATTTTAAAATGTATAAAAAGATATATTAAAAAATGTATAATATTACGGGTGAAGTATTTTAAGCGATCTATTGTTATTTAATGTTTTAAGATTCGTTGTTATTCTACTTGAAAAATGTTTTCATATCGATAAGTGGGATAAAATGAAGGGAGATAATCCAATTATATTGTTAATTGTTGCTGGTTAATTTTGTTTGAAATTGGGTCGGTTTGTATCCTATAATGGCCAAAGGGAGGTAATTCAGGCCGTTTGGTGTTCTCGGTTCATTGATTACTAGTAGGCGGGCTTAGACCATTCCTTGAGATCAAAACAAAATTTATATACTTAATTGGTTTTGTAAGCCATCGTAGCATGTCCTGGACCTGTCTGATTAAGTTAAACTAATTATTAAATTAATTATTAAAATTAATTTAATAATTAGTTTAACTTAATCAGACAGGTCCAGGACATGCTACGATGGCTTACAAAACCAATTAAGTATATAAATTTTGTTTTGATCTCAAGGAATGGTCTAAGCCCATGGGTTTAATATATATATATATACATATTCTTCAGTATATATATCTGGATAATTTTGATTTAGTGTTACCATATATAAACAATTTTACATAATACAAGTAGTGTACGGAATTTATTTGATAAACAAGTTGAATAAAATGGTTGATATATTATTTTTAGTGTGAACGTAATATCTATTTTGGATATTTTAACATTTGTAAACATGTGAATCGCTCGTCATCAATTTTATTAATTAACCACTTCCAACATTTCACCAATTTTTTTGTTATTTGAATTTTTCACAGAGCAGAATCGTATTTAATTTAATAATGAGGCTTTTGCGTCATTCGGATTGAACACATTGTTTTTTATTCTATTAAGAAACATTTTATTAACGTTTAATGATATCAAAACATTTGCTTTCTTTTTGTGTTGGGAAATAAATTATTATAGCTAATTGGCTTTACTTGTCGAAGAAAATAATGAGGAATACGTTCCTCCAAGTCTAATGTGATATTTCCACTTGCCGTTTGTGTTTGGCTGAATAATCGTTTACACCGCTTTCATCTTTTGCCATGTCTGTTAGCTTACATTAGTAGTAAATTGAATATTTTTGTGACAATAAGTTGAAAATACCAACAGTAAAAGAAATTAAATCTATGGAATCATTGTTTCATAAACTGTCTGATATGTATATGATAGAATTATATATATATATATATATATATATATATATATATATATATAGTATGCTTAAATAAAAAAAAGTATTATCTTAACAACGTAAGCAGATGTTAATATTAATTTGCTGCACGATTTTTATGCAATGAGTGCATGATAAATGACAAATAGCAGTTTCTAAAATATAGACACTTGCCATGAAAATAGACCAATAAAAATAAACCACTTTTTAGTAGAAACCAATCAGAAATCGAAATTGCTCAATAAAAATATTATACAGTTTAGAATTCCTGAAAAATATTTTTCATTAGCACACGAGATAGATCTTTGTTCTTTGTATGCAAAATTTTAATTTCACGAATTTATACTTGCCAATAATCTATCGAAAACTCATTTTCTTTTCCAAGCCACCTACAGCAAACTCTTTTTCGTCTAAAATATTACGCAGATAGTTTAGCCAATGAAAACACTTTTCAATCTCAAATAGCATACAAATTAGGTAGTCATCAAAAACTGTTATGAATTAGGGATTGCTTTCAATTAAAAATAATGTAAACACATTTTATAATTAAGAAATAAATGAACAAAACATCAAAATGCTGTTGTGTAGCAACTAAACATGTAGTTTTAATATGTTGATTTTTAAGGATATTCTGTTCTGTTTCAAACGAATATCATATTTCAAAGTGCTAGCGACATATAGCTTTTAGAGTATTTATACCTTTATCATATAATATATTCCATGATCCTTTTCAAGTGTACACCATCTTTTTAAAATACAGATGATACAAAGGGAAGCGAAATGATGAACGTGAGCATAAACTATCTATGTCTTTTCAATACAGTCGATACAAAGCTAACAAAAAGAGGCAATTGTCAAGGTATCACTGTTCTTTAAGGCGGTTCGACAAGCAGATTTCTCGACCGTCGAGCTTTAAATCGACGCTTTTCCTGTGCTAACCTTCCTTTAAACTCAATAGAAAAATTGTAAACTGAGCCGGACTTCTAGATGAAGCCAATTGGCGATTCTTACACCAACGATCTTACGAAAATGCTGCGTCCCAATAAAGTTATCTGATATACAAAATAATTCGCTGTATCACACTGTTCAGTTTGGCGAGGCAAGCAGTTGTTTGAAGCTAGGATAAAAAATAAAACGCTTCTAAACCATGCAATATCGTCCGGCACCTCGACTTTAAAATTAACCATTGCCAAGGAGGTCAGTTGTCTCGACCTTATGATCAATATATGTGCACACAGACGCGCATATACATATATATATATATATATATATATATATATATATATATATATACATATATATATGTATATATATGTATGTATGTATATGTATATATTTGTATATGTATTAGAAAATATACTTATGCCAGTGACGTTTGTTTTCTAATTATCACAAATGTTCACAAGATTAAATATTGTAATCTACATTGTTCAACATTTTTATGGGAAAAACCAGACGCGCGTCATGGGAGTACACCAATTCTACTTACCATATTCAGCATTAACGTGACAACTCTATTTATTCCAACTTCCAATACAATTAATGAATTAAATTAAAGTTTGAAAAGCTGTCTTTTATTTTGCGAACATAAGCACACTTTTGGCAATGGAGCATTTTTTGAAGAGAAGGAAGGTAGGGAAAATCCCTAGCTGGAAAGGCATGCGAGAAACATATACCTTGCGATACCTTTTTCCTAAGCGTATTGACCAGTGTGACCTATTGATGAATTCGTAAACTCTAATATTATCTTTGTTGTATCTTTATTTTGCATCTTATTTTCTACGCTTTAAATAGTTTATAAACATTACTCTTGATTTTTTGTTTAATTACTTTCTGTTTTTATGACAGTCAATAGACATTTTAGCTTAGATTACATTTTCTTTTACTTCATTATTTTATTCAGTCGAAGTTTACAGAAATTAAATCGTCCCATTCCTAATATGGGCTATATTAATATTTTATCAGTGACCTTTCAAGCAACGAATTATTAAAGAAATTGCGAACATTATTTCCGTCTTTTCAATTGACCATGTAAATATGTGATTTTTTTTACATAGAAAGAAGCTTTGTTCATGGAATTTACGTTTAGGTTTAGGCACAGATAGCAGGTGGGGGAAATATTGATAGTGTTTGCAGCTAAACGAGTGTTTCCTGTGAAAGTTTGGCGAAGGGGGTACCATAGACTATAGCTCAGTCGAACACTTTCCATCAAAATAACGATACAAACTCGCAACATCTTTTCTGTGAGATAGAGGTTGCAGGGAAGGGAAAAGGATATCTCCTATGAGGCTACAAAGTCTATTTTGAACTCAATCTAGGGTGTACAAGTCCTTTCTCGCAGCTCCTGCCCAGATGTGGCAACAGTATTCCATCCTTGGACGTAACTGGCTTTTATATAGATGAAGAATTGCATCAGCAGTGAGATATCTACTGGATCGATAGAAAGATCCGACCATTTTTCCAGCGGCCTTGACAACAAATTTGATGTTTCTGTTCCATTTAAGATAAGGAGTAAAGGTCAAGAACAGAAGCTTGTCAAAACTTGAGGTCTCCTCAAAACGAGAGCCATTCATTTCAACTGATGTCAGATGGGGATCAGAATGTTGATGATGTAAAGAGAGAAGATTGGTTTTAGATGCATTATAAAGTAACCAGCCACTCATTTCCCCATTGTACCACGTGCTATACTTTCTTTTAGTCTCTTGGTATTACTGTATTCCAGGACAATATTTCATTTAATCTCGTGCAGTGTCCAGCTTCGTACTATTACATAAGGTAACAGCATATGTAGAAGGTCCAATATTCCTTGAAAACGTCAATGTCTTTTAGTCATACCGATCAGATATTATTTTGAATTCTATGTTATTTTGAATATTATGCCGGGATTCATTTGACGAAAAAGTATTTTCATGCCTGTTTGTGATGACAAATTACTGTAAAAACTAATCTTAAAATCTCGATGATTTTTTTTTTTTTTACACAGCGATCACCACTTATCAAGGCCCGGAAGCCACTCAGGGATAAGGGTTTTATCTAGTAGGCATTCGATTTCTCTCCATATATTTAAGATATATTTAATATATACTTAACATATACTTAACACATAGTTAATATATATTTACTTATTGTGAATTGAAAATCGGAATTAAATTACCTAGCAAAAATGCAGAACTAAAAGTATAAAAAATTGAGGTCTCACAAGAATATACGTGAGGGATATAAAAGTAACGATTTATTTATTTTGCAATCGAATTGTTGCCTTCCTCATCTTCCAAGTTTAATCATTTGTTGCAGAAAATGAAGGTGTGAATCCGTGAAAATAAATTCCGGCATTGTCGTGCGTCAGATACAAACACCGCCATTGATTTCCTTGCAAAAGTACATAGAGAATAATTCTGATGATAAAGACAAATAATTTGTGCAGCACAAAATGTAAGGCGATTTAACGGGTCAACTCCTGTCTTCAAAGCTTTTTCAATTTTTGGGTTGCAAAATAGAGATTTAAATTTTGAAACGACCCTATTTGACAAAGCGCAGTCGGGCTACACATGCCGTTCATTATTTATCTATCAAAAAGATATAAGGATTTATAATGATTATATAGAAAAAGAAAATAGAAGTACAAAACCTGAATCATTATGAGAGTACTATTCCCATCTTTGTTGCCCTTTCATGTTTTAAGTTAAAAAAAAAATAGGATGTTTTCAATTTGGAACAATCCTCCTATGACAAAGCGCGTTCCAGATGCTTATAGAGAGTCATCGTTAATCGTTGACAAAATTGTATGTAGAATGGCCATATAGAAAAATATATTATAACACAAAAAAGAACGCTTGTATTTATAGTACCGCTCCTGTCTTCGTAGCTTGTTAACTTATTTTAGTTGGAAAGCTATCATGAATCTAATAAAAATGTACTAGCAAAAAATAAAATATTATTGGAAGATTTAATAAATACTCTGCCTTTGTTACGCAATCCAGTATATTTATGGTGACAAATACATTAATGGACTGAATTTAGCTCACAACCAGAAAGTAAATAAAATACATTCATGATTGAAACTTCAACAAATTGTTGATAGGAAAAGAGCGTATCCTTTTATGAAAGTCTCTTAAAAAGTGCATATCTAGGAAGTCGGAATCAAAATCAGGAATCAGCTACATTTAATTATTATTATGAGCCTATACCTGTTTCCTGGTTTATTCCGGGATTTATGAGAGCAAATTAGACATGGTATATCTAACAATTATTTGCTGAATAGTGTTAAAGATATGCCCGCTATGGTTTCGTTGGCAGACAGCCGAAATGTGCGATATGTTTCCAAATTTAAAATATCTTATTTAATATGTAACTACACATGCATCCATTTCCATACCTAAGTTATTTTATTTTCTAAATAAAATGCATACTAGTGTTGTCTTAGCCCAAATTAGCACCTTGACTTACAACTAATGAAACGCTATCACAACTTTTAAATGTATAAAATTATATTCTATAACAAATCCTTAGAGCTTAATCTGGCTACACGGTACCAAGGAAGCAAAATGACTTAGTATGCGTTTTATAGGGTTAATATATATATATATATATATATATATATATATATATATATATATATATATATATAATTTAAAAGGGATTAGAACAACAGTCTAAAGAACAGCGTGTATTTTAATGCATTAGTAAATTCATTAATACAATAAAAATAAAAGAAAACAGTGCACGCTGTAATGTAGACATATAATAAGCTCGATATATATATATATATATATATATATATATATATATATATATATATATATATATATATATATATATATCCTGGACCTATGTTAATATTGAGTAAGACGATTGATAATTTATAATTAAAATTAAAAATTAAACATCGGTTTCATAAGGAACACCAATTAAAATCAATAAATGGAATGATCGCTTCGGAAACGATGTTTTTATTGAGATTGACAATAGGTCTTCGACAATAATTTTATCATATAGCTTTTTGAAACAAAGTCTCCTCATCAGAAAAAAAATATTGGGTGTTTTTTTGAAAGACAGCAAAAATAAACCTAACATTTTTTTACGTAAGGAAGATGTATCTATATTATATTTAAAATAAAAAGGAAAATAGTTAATTTTTGATGTTGATAAACAAAGAAATATGAAATGAAAATAAAATTAAAATTAAAATAAAATAAAATGGGGTTGAAAGGTAAAGTTAAGAGTGGATATTTTACTATTTCTAAAAAGTATATATACTTTTTAATGGTACGCCTTCTTAAAGTGGTAAATATCAACGTCAATGCATTCATTGGGATAGTAAACGTAGTTTAGGAATGATTGAAAATGTTGATATGCACAAACTTTCAAAGGAAACGCCAATGGAATAATATTACCAGTTTGAAATCGTTAGTAACGCTAAACTTGAAATCAACTTAAATATTTGAATTACAAAAGAGAGATAATTATAGTCAAAGAGAAAAATAAAGAAGTATAGTGTTCAAAGGGAGATAACCACTACTTAGTTATAAGTTGAATGTTTTAAGATAATAAATGAATCTTATTAGTAGTAATTAAATAAAAATAGCATTTGTAATAGTAATTATAATATTTATAGAACTTACATTAATAAAACTATTAACATAAATTCAAAGAAAAATATAATAAAATAAAATAAAAAATAATCGTTAAAATATCGGATAATATAATAATTATAATAATGATAACAACTATAATAATAATAATAATAGTTATTAATTTATAAATTATAAATTTTAAGATAGATAAGTAATAGGACAATTTTATGATTTATGGTTGCTTAAATTTGTCGAAACTAAACCAACGTTTATGAATGCATCCCGAAAAATTTCGTCTTTTAAATTTAATAGAATGGTTTTATTTTTATTATATTTTAAAATCTTAAGGGCTTCATATCTACAATGTGAAGAGCATCTATTCCCCTACATGTATGTTTTATATGATACTATTATTTCCCATGCTCAATTGAAGGAAATATTTCTATCATTGAGTCGTCAAATATGTTAAGATAAATCAGTCTGGTTTCTCAAGGAAGGAGTTTTAAAGGAGGGCTTATGCATTGAAATCATATGTTTAATAAGTTAAGATGTTGAACCGAATAGATTAAATTTTGTTTAATATATTTGTTGTCAGGTAGATAGGAGTGTCATTGGTATGTAATATGTTTGGTTGTATTTGATTGGTAGATTGGTTAATGGGGGTACAGTTATTGATTAACTGTGTGGTGGAGTTATAATGTGAAAATGGATTTGTATGGTTGCTATAAAAATAATTTATATTTGGGATTTGTGACACCGTGCAGCTATAAATAACATTTTAACTAGCAGGTACCATGTAGAGGACATTTATTCTTTCTTCTACAGTTACAGACTCCTATAGATGCCATATTTGCATTTTATATCTTACTAATTTTTTTATTGTTAGAACTAATTATTTTTGATGAAGGTTTGGTATAGTTGAGTAAGACCCTTTGACCGTGTTCTTATTAAATATTTTATTGTATCTCTGTGGAGCTTTAATTATTTTCTAACATTTTAAAGAGTTCCCAGACTATGTTTGCCTCAATATTCTTAGAATAAAGAGGGTTGAAGCAATGGAATTCTCTATGCCTGTTTTTACGCTTACAGATTTTGCTTTGTGGTTTATTTGTGTCAGTGGCTAATACTTGCGGTTTAATTTGGGTTTGTATTGTATTTCGATTATTTTTTAACATTCGTATGCGGGATGACATTGCTATATTATAACTTATTACGTTTTTAGAAGGTTCAATGCAATTATTATAGTTTTCAATGCAGTTTGCGTTTTTATCATTTTTATTTAGGTATTTTAAGGGTCTCATTGTAATATTTTGTGTTTTTGTTAAATATTGATTTGTTAGAAGATCGTTTAAAAATTCTCTTTGAAATCTAAATATTTACGTTGATGTCAAATTGAGCGTTACTAACGATTTCAAACTGGTAATATTATTCCATTGGCGTTTCCTTTGAAAGTTTGTATATATCAGCATTTTCAAACATTCATTATCTACGTTTACCATTTCGATGAATGCATTGACGATGATACGATTCTTAGAAGTCGAACCATTAGAAGCAATATATATTTTATTAAAAATATTAAAATATGCCCTCTTAACTTTACCTTCCTATCCCATTTTATTTTATTTTAATTTAAATTTTATTATTAATTTTTGTTTTATTTTATCTTACTTTATTTATCAACATCAAAAATTAACTATTGTCCTTTATATATTAAAAATAATCCAGATAGATCTTCCTTACTTAAAAGGAATGCTAGATTTATTTTTGGTGTCTTTAAAAAAATCCCCACAATATTTTTTACTGATGAGGAGACTTTGTTCAAAAAGCTATATGATGAAATTATTGTCCAGAACTTATTTTCTATCTCAATAAAAACATCGCTTCCGAAACGATAGTACAATTTATTGATTTTGTTTTGTCTTTCTTATGATCCCGATTTTTAATGTTTAATTTTAATTATAAATTATCAATCATCTTGCTCAATATATATATATATATATATATATATATATATATATATACATATATATATATAACTACTTCATTTACTCACAGAAAATTAATATACGAAAGTATAAATTTATGAGTAAACTTTAAGTATTTACTTCAAAAGTGCTCAATACGTAGGTAGAGCTAGTAAGTTAGTTATAAAATATATATGGCCATTAAGCTACACTGAATATTCCGCGTTTCATTCACTCTAGGATTTCGCGCATAAACCTGAAGAATCCTGGAGTGGATGAAACCCCGGAATATTCAGTGTAGCTTAATCGCCATATATAGTTATATTTTATAACTATATATATATATATATATATATATATATATATATATACTCTTTGCTTTAACAGTAAAGAACATATATGTCATGTAATCAGAGATGATCTGCTGATTATGCGCTTTTCTTATGACATAGCATCCTATCCAGCTGAGATAATAGACTCCGTTAATGTTAATGACAGTCCCGACGGTGTACAAACCACGAGACACAGCGACAGCATCGCGTGATTGAGGCTTATTTACATACATCGCTGTGCCGTTGTTCGAAAGCCATGGTAATACTTGACTTATATATATATATATATATATATATATATATATATATATATATATATATATATATATATATATATATATATATATATATATATCGCAATCATTGCGGGAAGATTATTCATGGTTAAAAACGTTTAAAATAAGTCAATTGGTTGAAGAGAATACAAGAAAAAATATGGGAATCGGCTGACAGGTTTCGCCCTCGCTTTCTCAAAGCTATATCGATGAGTTGTTTTTGCAAATAAAACGAATGGGAATCAAAAATATTTACAAATAAAATCATGTAGCGTTACGTTATGTATGGGGGAAAAGGATAAAAACGGGGAAAACGATTAAAATAAAGCAACGTAACAACGTACTTGAAGATCGTAGAGACTAATAACGCTATAATCCAAGAGGAATTCTTTTTGATGACAGTGAACAGGTCTTCTCAACCGAACGTGAACAGTCTCTAAGATCTTTTAATGGAATAATGAGTGAGCACGACTCAAGATTGAAAATGAGTTTGTGCTAAAGGTTACTGCACATGACGGTTTTTATAATATTAAATTAAAGACGCGTTCGCATGCATGTCTTTTGTTTGGCATGTTCTGTTTCTGAGTTGGGTTGATACGTGTAATTGGACTCTTCAATCCAATCTTAATGCTGTTCAACACACAGGATTGGTACTGCAACTAGATTCAAAATTGTAAATACATTAATATGATGATAGCAGGTAGAACAGTTTTTCAAGAGCATGACATTAACGTTCTCGTACAGAACGCAACACGTTCATTTGAAGCAAAATAACAATTTTGCCCTGTTGAACTGATTTGTTTTGAAAATTTCTCACTGTCCTCACCCAAGGTAAACACAGATATATTGGACATTTATTACCTGTTTGAATTTTAGTTACAGAGGATCCAGCTATTTTCTCTTGCATAACTGACCAAATCACATCCAGAGCATACCTATTTTTGGATAGGGTATCAGTAATTATATCAAATTCCTCATCCAACTTTGATTTGAGCAGATCATAATGCCTCGATGTTTTAGTTTCCAAATTAAATTGATCTTACGCTTTCGGGGGCAAAATGAATCCTTAAATATGGGTTTATGGCATATTGATATAAGGTAACTGGATGACGTTTTTCTTACCAATACATCAAGGAAAGCAATGGACGAGTTAAACTTACTTTCATAAGTATACTGTGACGTGGGATGCATCCTATTAAGTAAGGGGTGACATTAGTTGTCTCTGTTTATTATTTACGATGCCAAATATGTCGTCTATATAGCGGAAATAGATCAAGAGTTTTTATGGTTCCAGAGAGCAATTGCTCTTCATGGAAATCCAGGAAAATATGCGCCATTATCGGCCTAAAAATTGAGCACATCGATACTACTTCTATTTTCCGATACTTTACATCGTTGAAACTGAATTCAACATATGACGTGGCAAATTTCATCAGCTCAACAAATCTGCTTTCAGAAATGGGAGGGGGCGATACAGGGGTCGGATAATATTTTTCGAACACTTTGAAAAAAGTATTTCAAGGTGGTTACTAGTAGTAAAAACTTTTGAGATTGTAAGTACGTAGTTGAGGAGTGAAAACCAACTATTCGTGTAATCATTTTTTTAGTTTGGCTTTGATAATTTTAGTTTTTGTGATTTTTGCGAAAACTTGCACGACACTATTTTCAGACATGACAAAAAATCCTATTTTATTAAGAGCTATGTTCATGTATATATTTCTGTACTCTTAGCTGCCATTATTAGAATCAAGTATCCGTTCTATTCCACTGGCAAAATAATTAAGTTTAATGATTAAAATGCATTCAAAAGAAGTCGTTTGTTTTGCACGAAAGAAGCGGAAAGATGGCCTCAGCGTCAGAAGGTTCGCCATGAATTTGAAGCTGTCGAAATCAACGGTCGAATACATGCTGAAGACAAACTCAGAGCGGGAAAAGAAAAGAGGACGGAAAAGATCAATTCGAATCAAGGAAAATGAAGAGGACTTTGATACGGCGTTTGGCACCTGGAGAAAAAGTTAGAGCAAGAAAACTGAAGGAGAAATGTGAATTGGATGTAAACGTTCGAAAAGTACAAAGATCGCTGCATAGGATTGGTTTGAAGTATGCAAAGGCTAAGAAAAAATTACTAACAAAGAAACACAAAGGAACAAGACTTGAGAGTGCTAAAAGGTGGTTAACAAAGCATGTTCATTTAAGAAAGTTATATTTACTTATGAGAAGCGTTTCCAGTTTGCTGGGCGCGATGAAAGCTGTACTTGGTCGAGAACAAACTAATGTAGTGAACAAACGACAGATGGAAGGAGGAGTTATGGTTTAGCGGATGATCTTTGCTAATGGAAATATATGGTCAGAGTGGCTGAAAGGAAGACAGAATAGCGAAAGCTACAAACAGTTGCTGGACGAGAAAGTACTACCAAGGATAAGAAGAGAGATGGGGAATAATTTCGTTCTACAGCAAGACAATTGCAACATCCATATGTCACAACTTATGAAAGAATGGATGGCTTAAGTGAATATGACAACTTTGGAATGACCTGCAAACAGCTCAGATCTTAATTTAATGGAAAACTATTAGGAAATGCTTGCGCAACTTGTCTATGATGGACCTGAAATAACGAAAGAGGTCAACTATGGGAAAGAATAGTAGATGCCAAGAAACAACAAATAGGAACATGTTATTGTGCATATATGTTATCATTATGAAGGGAGATTGATAAAAGTTATTGAGAGAAAATGTGATATTACAGACTATTGACACTATTTAAACGATGTCCGAAAAATAATGTCGCGTGTGTTTTGTAAAAAATGATAAAAATTCAATATTTTTCCTTCCCTAATCGATTTTCTTCCATTTTTATTACAAGTATTGTCTTTATATGTTCATACTATTCTATTGAAGGAATTTCGCCACTCTATGGTACGCGGAAAGTCGAATACTAAAGTGTCCGAAAAATATTCTCGGGCCCTTGTATCTGTCTTCGATATAAAAAAACATATCTACAGATACCTTAAGTCTCCAAAATCGGGGCGCAAGTAAACATGTTGCTAATTTCATAAGAAAATATAAATTTATTAGCAAACTTAGACCTTTGAATAAAGTTTGCAAAATGAAGCATTATTTACTGGAATTATTTAATACAGGTTGTAAAATATGTAAGACATATTTCGCAACTTTATGCTGCTATGACCATACCATAGATAAAATAGGCCTTCAAGGGATAGCTACATTTTGAATTTTCGATAAACAATATAATCTAAGGCGGATAAATCCTGAGAGTCAAATCTCATTTGCTATGCTCGACGGAAGGACACCACTCTTAACCCACTTAACAAATTTCTTTTAGAATTTGGTTTCTAAATAAGTTGTACGATCCTGACTTGCGACAGGACCCATTTTAATAAATTTCTTCGTTTCCTTCAGTATGATACACATTTTGTCGACATCCTCATGATAATTTACTATTCCACCTCCCTGAGTCTTTATCTGGTTTAGTAATGACTAAAGATTTCTTTCGTAGAGTTTTAATAACTACATAATATTCTTTGTGCCGCTCAAAATCTGAATGGTATATTGGTGTACTTGCATAGCTATGGGCAAGCTCGCTATATCCTGTTTGTAAATCCCATACTATAATTTCAGAGACTGCTGTAAGTTTCTCTGCTTGGGTACTGAGGATTTCAAATTCAGAAAACAACTGTTCCCGATTAACACCAAGCAATGGAATACAAAAGTCTAAACTAGTTTTTTATGACAATATTCTTGTAAAATTGCAATATACTTTGCGAACAAAATTTTATTAAAGCACGATAAAATGCACAATGCTTCACTGCATAATTGCACATTTTTCTCTTTATATCTTTCGTAATTTACCGCTGATTTATCCAAATAATTACAAATAAAGGTATTTTCAATTTTATGTCCTGATGTAACCTCGTTTCTTTGTTTTAAATAAAATAAACGGAAAACATACATTATTATTTACACAAGAAAGTAGGAATGTTATATTTTCTTGTGTGTATTTTATTTTGCTTTTAATCAGCATACTCGAGTTTAATTTATTTATTAAACTAGAATTCTACCTTGTCTTGAAATATTTCCTGGCTCTTTGAGGGGTTACAAAAGTTATATATTGCGATCATGAGAGGAATAATAAAATTCATGATAAAAACCGTTTAAAATTAAGTCAACGGTGTGCAGAGAAGTGACGAAATTGGGAAAGTCAGCTGACCGGTTTCGCTTTCATTATTTTAAGTTGTATCGAGGGGTTAGTTTTGAGGAAAATAGGTATTTTAAATGTTTTGCATCATGAATTAAGTCTTTCATTTTATGATAGCGATATATACATTTTGAACTCATCAAATAATTATGAATTGTATATATATTTATATATATATATATTTATATATATATATATTTACATATATATTTACATATATATTAGTGTATTTAGGCAGCATTTCTTCATTCAGACAAACATTATTAAACACAACAGAGATACCTTGCTTAATGATTCTTTCTTTTCATTTTTTCGACCTTTCGCAAGATTTTTTTAACTTCAAGATGGAAGTTATTTACAAATGTTCCATAGTTCACACGAGCGCTTTCGATTCTTTCTTGAATCATCATCACGTGGAGATAAAATATTACAAATAGAAGTGAAATATATAGTTACGAATGATAAAAAGAGTCAATGAAAAGTCGATTAAAATATACATTTACGAGTGATAAAAAACTCGATTAAAGATTATGATGATAAAAGGCAATGTTAGTAAAACCAGTCGTGTACTGGTTATGCTAAACATTTCAGCACATTATTGCTACTTTCAATATTAACAAATCAACATAGCTGTCCCCTCTCTTATTTTAGAAATGTCCTCGTGGACAACACAAGGATTTTGCAACGAGAAAGTAATTTTAAAAAATTAAAAATACTTGAAGCACTATATATAAAAACCCAGCACCCATCTATAAATATCATTAATATATATATATATATATATAAATATATATATATATATATATATAGCGCTTATGATAAAAATATTAATCCCCTCACTTAATCGTCAAACCAAACGTTATTAATGTACATTGAAGAACATAGTTTATTTCTTCCGGGCTGCTATACTTATTTTAAATTATTAAGACCTCTTATTCTTATAGCAAATCTCTCATAAACTTTAATGAGACGAAAAAAAATATATGGTTTGAAAACTTTTCTTTAAACATTTTAATGTTTTAGCAATCGAGACAAAATGGCGGTGAACGGTGTGGTTTTGGAAAATTTGAACTTTTAAATTTTATGTAATTTTAATGTTAATCCTTTTTTTCAAATGATAATAATGGATTTTAATATATTTAATATATTTTAATTGGTTTTAACAACAGCAACTACAGAATAATTTTTCCAGTGTTTTAACCGTGCCTAACCTTTTAATGTTTACAATCCACATGAACCCATGAATATTATATAATAGATTTTCTAGAACAATATATATCTCTTTATTTATATATCTCTTTCTCTTTGTTTTTCATTTTCCCCACTCCGTTTCTCTCTCTCTCTAATATGCATATATATTAATATATGTGTGTATACATGTATATATGTCTATATATATGTCTACACATGTAAGTATAGGTGCATGTGTGTGTGCCTACATTATATTGATTCTTCGGACAATTGTTCTTATCTGGAGTTTTATTCGTAAAGCGTCCCGATCTAAGTAACCTCTGATCTTCTACAGTTCTTATCGAACATTAAAATGACGGTTTTGGGTATGACCAGAATTTATTTTTGGTCCCAATACAATTTATTCTCATACTGAAACAGTAAACATATTGTAGTTTCCTATGATAATTTTCTTTTCCTAAATTGAACAGATATAGTATATATATATATATATATATATATATATATATATATATATATATATATATATATATATATATATAATTATATCAAGTTGAAAAAAGACTTCTTGCGATTTTTATCATTTAAATTCGGATTAAGATATCTCGGCTCAAACCAAAAATATATTAATCAAAATAAGCATCATAAATCAATCCATCTTTCAAACACAACACGCGTGTATTTATGCCACTAACGTATAAATCTTGCGTTCTGGTCGTGGTGAAGTCGCTGAAGTCTATTGTGATATCGCTTAGGTTTTAAAGTATTTCTCACGCAGAAAGTGGTCGAGGTGCTTGAAAAAGTCGGGGATTGTAGGAGCGATGTCTGGAAATGATAGCAGATGTGGCAGAATTGTGTAACCCAGATCGTTAAACATTTGCAAGGATGGTTTTTTTAATATGCGGGCGGGCATTGTCGTGGAGAAGAATTGCGCGTTTTCTCATGATTAATGCTGGACGTTGCTTTCGAAGTATCCGATGCATTTCATCCATTCCTTGACAGTACATCTGCGCCATAATTGTTTCGCCTGCATTCAAAACACTGTAATGGATGGAACTGTTCTCAGACCACCAAACACTCAGCATAAAATTCTTTGATAAAACTCTGGCTTTATTAACTGTCATAGAGCTTTGTCAGCGTCTAACTACTGACGTGAGCGTTGCCAATAGTCGTAAACAACTGACGTTGTATCGCAAGTAAAAAATCTGTCAGGAACCGTGTCGTCCTATTGCCATAACATAAGGGAAGATGGCACATCATAACGGCGTTTCTTTTGATTGTTGTTCAATTCATAAAGCAACCATTTATCACATTTTTGTGTTTTTAATCTTTCTCGAGTAGTTGGAAATCGTCTTATATACGTTTAATTCAGAACCAAGTTATCGAAGAGTTGTGCGTGGATTGGCTTCGACTAAGGCTCTTAATTGATCGTTGTCAACATCCGATGGACGATCACTATGTTCATCATCTCCAATACTCTCGTCACCACCACGAAAGTTTCTAAACTCTTATGCTGTTCGGTTAGTAGTGGTTTCTTGTCCAAACACTTCATTGATATCGCAAGATTTTTCAGTAGAGGTGCGTCCTTAATTGAATTATAATAAAATGTGTGAATTTGCTTTTTTCTCATCTTGGATACAACGTTCTTGAAAAGACCTAATTGTTTTAAAATGATTGTAATGTCAATGATTAGATTGATCCACAAACGATCTTTATAAGGTAAATAAAAAATAATGTAAAGGAATTATATCGAAGATTTATTTGAAAATACATTATTTAAAATGAAAACGTAATTTTAATGTTTTAATGATCGAGACCAAAATGGCGGTGAATGGTGTGGTTTTGGAAAATTTTACATTTAAATTCATTCAAAATAGAAGAGGAATTTTTATATTAGTCCTCTTTTTCATATGATAATATTACGCATATTTATTTCTGGAATAAAAAGTTGTTCAAGAATAATGGATTTTAATAGATTTTTATTCGTTTGAAAAACAGCAACTACTTGTTTATATTTCTATTTTTTAACGTACATTATTTGAAATCAAAATTAAAAATAACGCAAGAACCTCCTTGTCAATCTAATATATAGTTGAGTATATTTATATGAGTTAATCGTGTGCATAGTTTATATTTTCGAATGTAAATGTTCAATTAGTTGAGCTTTGATTAAGAGAGATTTGTCCTAAACCGGGCGATATATTGATTAATTTAATTACATGTAAATAAAGTAAAAAAGTTGGTAGATACATTCGTAAAATTAAAAAAAAGATTCGATTTTAATGAAATGATTACGAAAAATATTACCCAGCATTCTCCCGCTTACTTATAGTATTTAACACTTTAGATTTGAATTGACTTTCGTCTTTAACCAATTAAGCAACATTTAATTTATTTGAATTGCTTTTAGAATACATTTTGCCTATTGGATTCTTTTCTCTAACCGAATTGTCATTTAAATAACAATATTGATTCTAGTTAGATGGTTCCGCAGCAGAAGAATTTCACATTGATCAAAGTCGAAATAAATATTCCAGACAATTGCTGGGTGTAGGAATATATTTTGCTCGTCATTCTAATTGATGTATGTGCGCGTTTCTACATTATTTTTTAATGAGGCAAGACCTCTGCCCATACGGTGTCTCTAACCATAACGATTTACCTCTGTAATATATATATATATATATATATATATATATATATATATATATATATATATATATATATGAGATGTGAGTACTTCTTTTAAACTCGTCGTCCTTACGTTCACAGGGAAGGGAGTTAAAAGAGATACATTGAGAGTATTGCCAAGACCGCTACAAAGAAGGTGGTCTCTCTCTGCCGTGCTCGAAAGCCACGTACACCTGAACGTATCCTGAAAGTTTCTTACGCCTGAAAGTATCCTGTACGTTTACAAGGTCACCATTCGCCCATGTATGGAGTATTTTTGTCACATTTAGGCTGGGGAATCTGCTAATGACCTCTTTCTTCTGTGCAGGGGTCAAAAGAGAGTCACCAACCTGATAAGTCCGGAAGTGTCATCTAAGTTTAATCCTCTGTCCCATTGACGAAATATTCTACAAGTATTTTAATAGTGAATGCGCCGACGAAATACAAGCACTTGTACCCCCTCGACGTAAATACCCCTGGCAAACTCGACAAGCAGGAACATCCCCACTCCTACACAGCAGAAATCCTGAGATGTAAAAATGCTTTCTACTCGAATAGTTTCTTCTATATATATATATATATATATATATATATATATATATATATATATTTCTTCTATATATATATATATATATATATATATAAATAAATATATACCATTGTTAAACACAACGAGCACTAGAAAAAAAGACACGATGAACAGATCAGAAATATAAATAATGCATTAATCTACTATGCCCTGAATTATCATCATTATTTACTTTAAATAAGCAAAATCCCTCAGTTTATTTCAGATAAATCTTGACGACGAATTCTAGAATCAGCCCGTATTCAAATCTAAACGCTAACTGCGTGGAGGCTTCTTGAGGTTAATAAATTAACACATATTAAAAGACGAACATTAACTGAAAACAATGGTCACCTTCTCATACCATACAAATAATTATTATACATCATATATATATATATATATATATATATAACGAAAACAGTGTGCGTGCGTGTGTGTGTGTGTGTGTGTAAATATCTAACAGGTAAACTCCTAAACTACTCGTCACATAACATTGAAATTCTCAGGAAATACTAATTATGCACTAGGGATGGTTTATATCGAATAATATTTTTGTTTACATGAATGAATAACGCGTACAAATATCGGCAAATTTCCATGTAAAATACAATAACCACTAGTCGACATTTTTGCGCATGCGCACACTTAAAACAGCATCCGGCTAGAATGCTACACATTTTGATTGTCTTTGTATTAAAAAAAAATGAAATACTCCGTAAATTTCACTTGCAGTTTTGAATTTGACAATACAAAGATACACATATATATCTTTATATTATTGACTTATCGAAGACATATATGTATATCCTTTATTAATATGTGACCGATTAGATAAACAATTATTAATTACAAAGGAATATTCGTGGTTTTTACAGTGTAAGATGTGTACACTGTAAAACATCTAATGTTACATTTCAGATAGGATTTCAAAATTAAATTAAATATTTCTGGTATCTTTCATTTTTAGCAAACGCCCAGTCAATGAATTACAAATAAATAAAGAAACAAATAATTAGAACCCCCTCCCTTATTATCACAGAAAAATACTAAATACATTACATAAGAATAAAAATAAAAAGTCAATTTAGCGTTTCAACATTTGAACAACGCTTGGCTGAAACCGATGATTGCTGGTCCCGCCCCATCCATGCTTGACGGAAATTCCCGAGAATCCGGGTCAAATTATGCAAAAGTACTAAAAAGTCTTACGTTTCGATTGTATGCATTTTTTTTTCAGACGTTACATGGCATTTACGAACTATACCTATATATATATATATATATATATATATATATATATATATATATATATATATATATATATATATATGTATAAGGAATGTAAAAATAACAGCGGTGGTTGACGTTATGTTTTGAGAAAAATAGAGACACCGAATGAAATTATTAAAATAATCAACGTTTCGTCCTTATTTCAGAGGACATCTTCAGGATAATTGAAGTAAAAATGCAAGAAAAAAATAAAGTCATAGATCGTACGAAAAGGAGGACAGTTTTTGAATCCTACCCATGTCAGGAAGGACAAACATATGCGTGCGTATGGAAAGGTTGCATTTTTACTTCAATTATCCTGAAGATGTCCTCTGAAATAAGGACGAAACGTTGATTATTTTAATAATTTCATTCAGTTTTTCTATTTTTCTCAAACCATATATATATATATATATATATATATATATATATATATATTATTCATTTATCGATTAGATGAACAACTATTGATACCAAACAGAAACTGCCAAATTCTTCGGAATTCATGCGTTTTTACTTTTTTAGTTTTTCTGAGAGAGCTTTCTTACACAAAATACAGGTTTATTTCCAAATATATAAATAAATAAGTAAATCATATTTAATCAGATAAAATGTCTCATACATTTTATTCGGACTTTTATTCTCTTTTTCCCCGAAAAACTGAGTCATAGAAAAACCTTTAACAAATATCTTAGTGGCCCCTTTTTTTATATTTGCAAATGTTATGTAAAATATTTTAAATATCACGAGATATTTTCCATTTATCATTAAAATACATGCACTTCGTTAACTTCCACACTTCGCTTACAGTAGAATAAGTAATTTCCATGAATATGCTTTTCATAACAAAAAACAAAAACAAAACATTTATTCACGTTCGAATCCTCGACTGATGAAAATCTGCAAAAAATAGTCAGATTGTCGTTTGCCGCTTATTTCAATCAAAACACCGCTACGAGACCATTTCAATACATGAAAGGTTGACATGAAAGCAATCATTCAAATATAAACAGAAGTTTTCTTTCTCATTTTTAAACGAAATTAAATAAAATTGTATTTTAATCTACAAATTAAATTTTATTTTTAAAGTTTCGTTCATCCCCGCGCCCGCATCGATATAAGTGCCAATCGACATTACTTTCTCTTTAAATTAATACACCTGTTTTCTTGACATAAGTTTCATCTCTCCAAAATATATCCTTAATTTACATAGCTTCTTCCTTTTTCTTGAAATATTTTTTAAATTTTTTTTGAAACTGTTAGGTGAAAGTGCAAAAAAGTTAACAAGCCCCCTCTCCATGTTAAGAATGGTTTTCTAAATAATAACGTTATTATTTCAGCATGGTTTTTACACTGCACAAATACCAAAAATTCTGTCAAAACGGGCGTTTAGGTGGCAAAATAATCTCGAACCCTCTATCAAATAAAAGGAATCGAACTCCCTAATCACCGTTGTGTTACTATGTCAACAATATATAAACAATTACATCTATATTTCAGACGTTCAGTTTTAAGTCAGCAGAATTAAAAAAAATAATAATCATTATGAAAAAAAAAATTTTTTTTAAATGTTTTTTTTAAAGAAGAAAGTTTTTAAAAATTTTAAAAACATAAAGCTTTTCCTTTTTAATGACAACTTTAACTGGTTTTCTGGTATGCTGAAAACGAATATTCTATGTATTAAATGTTTTAATTTTCCGCAAATAAGTAGCATTTCCAATATTAAACAGTATAATTTTTTATGTGAAAAGTGGTGGCCATAAATGTGAATACACGTGAAAATTTATAAATTTCAAAATAATTGAAAGAGAATAGACGATAAAACTATTAAAAGTCCCAATAGAATACGCGTGCTTAATATCAATTTGTCGGTTATAACTACTCACGTGATTTAATAATCACGTCATCCAAGTGTGAATTAAGAATAACCATTTTACATTGTGTAAAATTATAAAAGTTCTATTTATATTGTTTAAATTTACAGGTTTTCACAGTTTCAAATAATAAAAAGTTCTATTTTTATATTGCTTTAAAAAAGTTTTCATATGAAAATTTCTATTTATATTGTTTAAATATTTTATATATTCTGACAATTTAATATTTTTATTTATATAAATTATTGTTTATCATTAAAAAGTATTCGTTCGTTACAATTACTAAAAAAATGCTTACATTTTTTCATGGTAACATAACTGATCCATTGTCATCTTTCGCAAGAGTTGCCTGTGTTATAGCATTCTTGTCAATTCTTTGATTGCGTTATTGATGAAGATCAGACAGTAGAATATCCTGTAGAAGTCTAAATTCACTACAGCCGCCAGGAATGCTACATCATAACCTGATATTGAAGGAAGGAGTCCTAGTTATATTATCATGAAATATTGACTTACCTACATTGTGCAATGGTACGCGGTTAGCAAACACACCTTTGAAAACTAATATTCTGGAAGCCATTATAACAACTGTATATTTTAAGGGTGAAACTGTTAATTCGTCGGATTCCTTTGATTCCTTCGGACATGCCATTTCAATTCAATCGTTTACAATCCATATATCTATAAAAGTGAAAGCGTTTATCTGTGTGTCTGTGTACATTTCCCTTTTTTTCTTTTTTTTTTTACAAGGTGGTCACCACTTATCAAGGCCCGGAAACCACTCAGGGATAAGGGTTATTGTAAGTACAGTACGTTAGTGTGGATATTTAAAGTGTCTACTTAAGGGGGCGGTTCATCAAGAATTTGTTTACGCTGGACTTGAAGACATCCAAGTTGTAGTCAGGAGGGAAGTAGGCAGACGGAATAGAGTTCCACAGGCGTGCAGTTCTAAGAAAGAAACTTTGTTCATGGAATCTTCGTTTTGATTTAGGCATAAATAAAGAGTGGGGAAAGTTTTGACAGTAGACTCAGCTAGACGGGTGTTTTTTGTAAAAGATTGGCTAGGGGGACCAGAGATTGGAGTTCAGACGAGCACTAGCCATGGAAATAACGCAATTACTCTGTCAATTTTAAGTCTACAGGCTCGAAATTTGATATACAGGTCATGGAGATGTCGGAAAAGCTTTGTAATCCGTTTTCGGCACGACATTTGGTTGTTAAAGGGTCAATCTTCAACGATTTTTCCTTTGAGAACTACCAATCTCCTCCGCCAATACTGGTTATAAACAATCGAAATTTTAGATATAAGTTTGTTTTTTTTCCTTGGAAAATGATCTAACTTAATAACATGATTTGAGCTCAAAACAATTAATGTTAAGGGGTCATACTAGGAGTCAAAGTTTTTTTAAAAAATTGACCGCTTTTTTTTTTTTTTTTTTGCTCAACATACACTTCCAAACACCCGGGCAACGCCGACTGAAATGCTAGTCAGTCAATAAATAACAAAGTTTAACGGCTATATTTATTCAAAAAAATAACATAAATAGCATCATATTTTTCTAAATATCAAACACTTAAAAAATATGACGTTAGATATTCTCACTCACTTCACAATGTATACACGCTTTGTAATGATAAAGTTTTTTTTCGTTCTGAAATAGAAAAATATATCCTTTTAAAAACAAGTATATTTTTAGATATTGTACTTGTAATTTATTTCCTCCAATTTTAACATCTCGAGGAAGTCTTGGAATAAAGAAGAAATTTTTATTAACTCGGTTAATAACTTTTTAAATTTTCTCAATCTTTTCGAAACATATATATATATATATATATATATATATATATATATATATATATATATAAGCAATTATTATTAAATGCAACGGAGACACTTTGCTTTATGATTCTTCTTTTTTAATTTTTCGATTTTGCGAATAATCTTTTTGTATCAAAATAAATCGTATTAATAAAAGTCCCATAGTTGTTGCTGTCACGAGCGCTTTCGATTCGTCCAGGAATCATCATCATCATCATAGGACGAACTTTGTTAACGGTGTCCACAAACTTGCTGATTTTAATACTTGGATTTTAATCGACTCTATATATTTTAACTTATCGCCCTTTACTGAATATTTTAGTTTTCACTTTTAATTCTCATTTTCGCTCCTTCGGACTTTTATTTCAACACCTGATGATGATTCGTGGACGAAGCGAAAACGCTCGTGACAGCAACAACTATGGAACTTTTATTAATATTTTTGATTTCGATACAAAACTATTATACGGAAAATCGAAAAATTAAAACAAAAGAATCATAAAGCAAAGTGTATCCGTTGCATTTAATAATAATTGCTTATATGATAAAAAAATGCTGCCTAAATATACCTATTATATATATATATATATATATATATATATATATATATATATATATATATATATATATATATATATATAGGCCTGTGAAGGAAGGGGGCTAACATTCATTTAGGTGTTGTTCTTGCTAATTTGTATGTTAATCCAAATGATATTGTGAAAAACAGTTGCCCTAAATCAAAATTTAAATTCAAATATTAACGAAACGCTCCACGCTATTATGCACACAGACACCCACACCCACAAACACCCACCCGCGCACACATACATGCATACACACCACACACACATATATAGATATATATAGATATAGATATAAATATATAAATATATATAGATATATATATTTATCGTGAAAGATGTATGTATCTATATATATATAATTTTATATATATATATATATATATATAATCTATATATATATAATTTTATATATATATATATTAGGCACCGCCAAAACTGGGGGGCGGTAAGTACTTTTTGACGGACCGTCTTTTTAAATCTCTACCAAAAATCAGGTAATTATCCGATCAATACGAAATTTTCAGCGATTATTTAGAGAAGAATGAACTTTATAACAGTGTTGTTATTTTTCATGAACGATATTTATATATATATATTTTTGCTTACAACCCCCTTGTATTGAGGAGATACAAATATGCTTAAAATAATCATCTGAAAGTGAACACAACATATTGTGTTGTTGTAAGGGACAGAATTATAGATGTAAAAAATTATTTGCATACCTTATTTTGACGTCTGAATATCAGAAATTCAATTGTGTTTAATTATCCCGCTTTTGAGTTTTGAAGTGTGAAATTCGGTGAATATGTTAAGTAAAATAATTAATTTAAGTTAAGCAAAACAACAATATTTTTTTTTAATATCTATACAAAAAAAGCCATTTTAAAATCTTGGATAAATAAATTAACAATTTTTTTAGCGAGCCGAATAATGCATGACCATTATTAAACAGGGCATGCTTTGAAGAATCGATACAAAAAAATCGATAAATATTGTGCCCTTTGTGTTAAAAATAGCATCATTTTTTTATGCCGTTTGAAAACGTTTGCCGCCTTTCGACTACGTTGGACTAAACGCGCCGAAATAATTTATTTTATTCTGCTTTAAATTGCCCCCCCGCATTTTGGGGAGCCTGGCCTCCACACACATACACATTAAAAACCAAACTCATACAAATGGTCACCCATCTGGTACTGGCCAGCCTCAGCATTAATAATACATTGAAATTTTCGTTACTGAAAAATAAGATTTTTTTGGCCTGTTTGGTCTTCCATAGTTTGCTTTTTATCAAATACAAATGTAAACATTGTCGATCTAGACTCTAGAACGACGCGAAGTAACTGGTTACCTATATCAATAAGTAGAATTATTTATGTACAAAACGTACATAAATATTTAAAAAAAAAGTTTTTTGAAATAATTAATTTAGTTATTTGTTGTCTAACTAAGATTTAGGATGATTTTCTATGAGAATATGCAAAAATATTATAATATAAGTACCTGGATTTCAAATAATTCTACTTATTGATATAGGTAACCAGTTACTTCGCGTCGTTCTAGAGTCTAGATCGACAATGTTTACATTGTGCAAGACAAAAAATGTCAATTGTTAACCTTTTGGGAAAATTTAACATTTAAAATTAAATTAAAATTAGTAAGAAAAGTTTTACATTATTCTGTTTTCTATATGATAAAATTCAGAGTTTTATCTTTCTGGAAAAAAAGTTACTCAAAAATAATGGATTTTAATAAATGTAATTTCGTTTTAAAAAACAACAACAACTTGATTTTTCGGCAATTTTTGGCGGTGCCTAATATATATATATATATATATATATATATATATATATATATATATATATATATATCAAAGGATATATTGTCGAAGATACACATACCTGTCTTTAAACTGCATTGTAGCTTCAACATATAAATAAAAAACGAATGCGTTGATGAAAATTAGTCTAATGTTCATATTGTAAAATTAGAGAAAAATATTAAGTACACAAGTTATGCTAATAAATGTATTATTAGAATTGCAACATATTTATTGTACACGTACTATTGGACCTTCACTTATCATTGAGTGGGTGCATTGTCGTGGTTGAGTAAAGAGAACTTTTTAAATAAACTAAAATGAAAATAAACGATAGTGTAGGTTATTGATTACAATTAATTTACTGTGAACGTGTTCGGGAAAACATATGAAACACTTTTCTAAGGTGGATGTTTTTTTCTTAATTAAGGTTTCTCTAATGCAGAGCTCCTTCCTGGCGGCGAAAACTTAAATATACGGTGGGTATTGATCCCGGCTGGACCTAGCAACATAAAAAACAAAATATTTTGCGGATGTCACCACATATATATCTATATTTTTCTCTTTTTTTGTTTTATTTTACTACTGTAGAATTTCTCAGAAATCAAATTACAACTTCCAAATGTCTCTATATGAGATACATCGATAATCGAATATTTCATTAAAATCCTAAGTAACATCTACAACACTGAGTTAGTAAGGAATCTGAGAACTTTAATTTTCTTTTCTCACTTGGCCATCTAAGTAAATTATGCTATTTCTGTTTATTGTTTTTTTTAAATGTACAGGATTCCAGGACGAGAATTTTATTTATCTGGTCGAGTATACGGGAGAAGGTGTACCATTACTCATAAAATCCAGTGTGGGTTAGACATAGGGAGAAAAATTTATTTAGGTTTTGCATACTATGTGATTTTGTATATTTGATAAGGGTTTACTTGTAGAAAAATATATCTCATATAAGGTTGCCCTGAAAAATCTCTGTACAAACAGACGCGAGCGTAGTGTCTAGACAGAAGTCAAGATCTTTACAGTAGTAAACCATGTTCTCTCATATACATGTGTGTATGTATAATTATACAAAGTTATAAAAAGAATATAAAATTGCTGAAATTAATATATATGTGTATTTATATACATACACACACAAACAGGTATATATATACACACACACATATATATATATATATATATATATATATATATATATATATATATATATATATATATATATCACAGTTAGAACATTCAAATACGTCCCCGCAATAATAGCATGTTTAAAGCAGTTTAAACAGATTGAAGCCTTCATTCAATTCCATAACATTTTAATAAATGTCACAAATGTTAAAACACTTTGCTAAATTATATTAGAACGGAAATAAATTCACTTCAAATAGACTTATTTCGTGGCCTATTAAAAAAAAAACAACACATGATAAACAACATACATAAACCATTTATTAAATATATTTTATAGTACATTGAAGATTTAAAACAATTTCCCCAACGGCAATAATTAGAATTGGATTAAATCTGCAAAATCAATTTACTGTTATACATTCTTTTAGACGAATAGTTTTGTACTTTTACTAACAACTTTGCGTATGTCGCGTTGCTACACGTTCACTAACAATTTATTTTCAAGTATGAAGATGTTTTTTACATACATACAGTACTAACAGTGTAAGTGTTTTTTTAAAGAAATCTTATATCCTTAATGTGTTAATAGTTTTCGTTGTCAGGTATACTTGTAAACATTATATGTAAAATAATTTTTCTCTAATCCATAGAAGACATATACACATTTGCACAGTAGGTTTTGATAAACTAAGCTATCATGTTTCGAATATGACGTTATAGCGTTGTTTGTTACATTAGTACTCGACTATAATTTTTATTAATTTAAAGCCAGCAATTCTAACCAAATTTCAAATCGATGTATGTAATACGTTTCTGAACTTTGGAAGTTAGGCTTAATTATTGGTATGATTTTAAATCTTCAGATTATTGTTGTCATCTTGTGTGTCATTTTGAAAACGTTTCTATCTATGAAACTTCCTTTTTTTCAGATATATCTTATTAAACTCGTGTATATCACTATTAAGCCCACGAATCCGCATGGAATTTCGAACAGGACCCTTTAATAAAATCACAGGGTTGATTGCCCGTGTTTCATCAACAATGACTAGATACAGGTTTTCTGTAATTTGGAATTTTATTTTCGGTTGCACATACTAAGGAGTGAACATTCAATCTTCAGATGAATTTCCATTTCACAATGAAAATCTTCCACTACTTTTCACAATTCGCCACGCGTTTTAGCGGACGAAAAATGCGTGGTCAGTCGTTAGAGTACTATGATCTCTGTCCAAAGAGGACTGACAATACGAGAACAATTAACTTATTTTAATTAAAAAATGGTTTATTCGAAATTCTGTGCGAAAATAAACTCTTTCGATTCCCAAGTCCGATAAAAAAAGATTTCACGAGTTCGACAAGATATGTCTGAAGTCGGAAGTTACATCGACCGATAGGTTGTGAAAATGACGCTCAGGATAAGAACACTAGTACGAAGAAATCAAATATTACGATATACGTACATTACCTATCTATTTATTTATCTATCTATAGGCTCCATATTTATGTATACAGACACCCACACATACACGCACACACACGCATATATATATATATATATATATATATATGTATATATATGCATATATATATGTATATATATGCATATATATATGTATATATATGCATATATATATGTATATATATGCATATATATATATGTATATATATGTATATATATATGTATATATATGCATATATATGCATATATATATATATATATATATATATATATATATATATATATATATATATGGTATTTACACCAACATAGTTCGCTACACATGTACACACATGATTCTTTCGAAGCATTGGTTTATAAGAATACAAAGCCTGAACATGCTGCTTCTCTAGAGGCGTAGCAACAGAATTATGTATTAACATATGTAGCCAAATAAGGTTTGTACGTATATATATATACAAAATTTTCCGCAATGTTTGTAATTAAGCACTTTTTCATGAATACAGAAATGTGGGTGGATGTCTATTTGCCAATCTACTACGATATATATATATATATATATATATATATATATATATATATAATTCTGAGAACATTCCATCACAATTAATAAACCTGCAATATTTTTCATTTTTCAGTTATAATAACATAAATATTTTTATAGCTTACTAAATATATCTAATATTAAACACCTGCCCCTTTTTAGTAAATATCTTTCTCCCTAATAATATATGGTACTGCACAAAATATTATATACACAAACATACACACCCATACACACTTACATATATATATATATATATATATATATATATATATATATATATATATATATATATACACATATATACATATAAATACGCGTGTATGCGTGTATGCGTATATATATATATATATATCAATATATATATATATATATATATACTTTTATATATATGGGTGTATGTGTGCATGTGTGTGTGTGTGTGTGCGTGTCTCTTGTTGTATTTTTTGCTGGGATAAAATTGACATATAGTGCATAAAATTTCCATACGTAATTAAAAAGGTTAATACATATTTTGGTTGAATGAACACTCTCTCTCTCTCTATATATATATGTGTGTGTATGTGTGTGTGAAGATAGATTTATAGATAGATAGCTAGCTAGATAGATAGCTAGATAGATAGATAGATAGATTAATAGAGAGCGGAGAGAGGTTGTGAAAAGAGTTATTAATTGATGAAAATATTAATGGAAAAACTATACAAATTCTTCTAGGTTTCATTTCTGTAGGTAATCGTCAGGCTGAAATATAGCTTAATTACTTTATATATTTTTTTTTCACAGCATACTAACAACATCTACTCACGTACGTTTCTCTGTTAAAATAACTTCTGCAAAACAATACATGAAGTATATCTTTCTGTAACACGCGTACATGGAATGATAATTCTTATATTAATAATTAAAATATGATAATAATAATAAAAAAATAGTGTATATATATGTGTGTGCGTA
>NC_136485.1:9536660-9561660 GCF_053919585.1 Euprymna scolopes
CCTATGAGATATAACTGTAAGCACATCTTCTGTAGATATAGCAGAACGGAAACCATATTGTGTGTCACTAAGAATGTTATTTTTCCTGAGATGGTTGATTACTTCTCTATTTAAATTATTAAATATAAATAAAGAAGGGGGAAAAGCAGCGGGGAAAAGATAGGGAAGTAGAAAAGGCAGAGACGAAAAAAAAAGAGATGGGATTGAGAAAAGGATAGAAATGAGGTTAGATGAGAGAAGTTACACCCAAAGAAGAGACGTAGTTAATAATAAACTTAAGTGGATGTTTTTCTTTGTAAATTGACGATCGACGAACGATTACAATTTCCGGTGGGTATAAATATTTTGAAATACACGAATCCACAAGCAAACGCCGTAAATATAGCCACAACCTACTGAAATTTTTTAATCGGCAATGCACAGAGTAGTACGATATAATTGTCGCTCTAGAAGAAACGACATGATCCATTTCCGTTGTATGAAACTTGTTTTCTCTTTTATTGCAAACCATCTACTAGTTGTGTACAAATACAAAGAGCAATAAGGACATTCTCTCATGTCAAAAAGTGACATAATATTCAACGAGCGAGATCAGAGATGCGCTGTGGTGAAACTCATGTTCTCCCCCTATCCAATTATGGAAATGAAAGATAGCCAGTTCCCTCAAAATGTAACCCGGGCGGCTCAACGCTTGAGCGCACAGCTCCATGAAGTTTCAGTTACGATTATGGTCGTCGGTATGATTTCAAGTATATGACACATCATGCCATCTCACAATTTCGAAATCGGCTGGAAAGACAGCAGCAAAGTGTACCTGCGTGTGCTGACGAGTGCGGTAATACTACAATAAAGTGGCCGCTTTTCGACCTCGAGTGGGCAGCTGGATTCGGTGTCGGCCCACGTTCAAAGAGGCCCAGGCTTGGCTTTAGAAGGAGTGCTACGGCTTTCTACCCTTTTCTCAATGACCACACTTCTCCTCGGACCTGAACCATCTGGAGTACTTCGTTTAGTCATACGTTATACGCCGAGAACTTTACCAACACGACCTCTCATAACACCAAAGTCAGCCTTATCGCCGCCATCCGCCGAATCCCGCTGTCGCTACTGGAAAAAGCATGCTCCCAGTACCGAGCTCGTATTGAGACTGTGATTGAGGTTTGAGGCGGTTACAGTCACTCTACTACATCTCTATGCATGTATGCATGTATGTATGTATGTATGTATGTGTGCATGTATGTATTCATGTAAGTATGTATGTATGAATGTATGAACTAATCTACTCTACTACATAATCACGTTTCCTGAATTAATTTTTTCAATAAAAGTTTCAAAATAAACATGTAGTGTTGTTTTCTTTATGGTGAAAAATACATCGTTTCACTTTGTATTTCGTTTCAACATCTTATTATGTTATTTCTCACAACCCGTCTTGTTTTTTTTATTAAACTAGATAGCTGAACTCAATCAATAACTATTTTACCTTCGATGATCAATTATATTGTGTTGTTTTATTTTTAATCAGACGTGTTTGCTTATAAATTTCGCATATTCCTACCAGATCGCTACTTCCATGGCAGGTGCTCATCTGAGCTCCAATCCCTCGCCCCCCCCCCGCCAATCTTTCACGAGAAACACCCGTCTGGCTGAAACTACTGTCAATAATTTCCCCACTCTTTATCTGTGCCTAAATCCAAACATAGATTCCATGAGCAAAGCTTCTTTCTTAGAACTGCACGCCAGTGGAACTCTCTGCCGCTTGCCTGTTTCCCACCTGACTACAACTTGGACGTCTTCACGTCCAACATAAACAAACTCCTGACAAACCGACCCCTTAAGTAAGACACTCTATCAAAACCCCCAATACTAATGATTACTACAATACTATCTCATTGATTACTGTACACGCAATAACCCTTATCCCTGAGTGGCCTTCGGGCCTTGATAAGTGGTGACCTCCATGTGAAAAAAACACGACTTGGACTTTTCGAAGTAAATTATGTCGCGAATAACTAATAATTAGAGTAATAACTGAAATAAGTGTTATCATGCATTGTGATTATCTTAAATATCTCATTATACATCGCAAACAATTAGAAATATCAATAAAACATTGTATAACATTAAAATCAATTAACATATACAATCATTAGGAAAATACAAGAAAAAAAGGGTATTTTTGCAGAAGTCATTCTGAAATAATAAATATGTGAAATATTCCCCAAATATAATCTAACAAATGTATAAGTATTGCTAGATATCAAATCCGTATGAAAAATCTTTGGAATAGCACAATACCAACTCAATAATAATTCCCTACAAAATTGACGAGGATTTAATGTTAAAATATATATTCACCTATCTCTTTTAAATAAACAGGTGGTTACATTACCAAAACCAGCCAAATAGATAAATCAAGCAAAATAAATAAAAACGAGTTGGACTATCGAAAATTTAACTTTGATCTATTTTACAATTCATTTTACTTAATCAGACATAAAATGATGTCATCTAATAATGTTTACATAGAAAACTCAATATTGAGTTATTTTAAAGTCCAAGTGAAATTTTGCTGATTCTACGATTAGAAAAATATGATTATCCTTTTCAAGTTTGTTTTTTAATATCCTGTCGTCTCTGCCTGATTACACCTAGTGAAACAGGGCGTGGACACACGTATGGCAGCTGTATGCAAATCTTGAGCTTTGTGCGAAATGACGTCACGATGCGGAAAAAAAGAAAAATATTAAACGAACGCATAGATCGAGGATCAAGTTAGAGAAGAAGGTGACGTCACAGCCATAACGGTAAATGAGACTTTGTGGGAGGATAGAGAATAAAGGTACTTTGTTAAAACCTGAAACAACGAGTTGGAGTTCTTTCCGATTCTTTGTTTGTTTTGCCATCGAGTCTACAGCGTGTTTGGTCCCGAGTTTTTACAGGCGAATACGTGTGCAAATGCGTAACGTCACACTTACACGGTGGCACACAATTATAAAGGAGCAATTTAGATTGCCTTATGTTTACGTTTAGATAATTACTTCAAATGATTTAGCCTATAATCAGACGTGTCCTTAACATAAAAAAATGATCTAACGTAAAAATACATTTCCTTGAACAGAATTTATTTACAAGAAAACTATGTAGCTATGCCACAGGTTTAGTGGAGACTAAAACTTCAAATAATTAGTGCATCTCGGGAATCATGATCTAGTAGATTTTGCCTTGATAATTGACGTAAAGGATTTCTCTTCCACTGACTGAAGAAAAATTGAACTGTAGCACCTGAAGAACAGATACTACACTTGGATCTTAGCCAAAAGGCCAAAACAAGACAAATAATTTTTATTAGTTTTGCACTCAACAGCGACGCCATTTTTTTCCTTTTCAAGGTGACAAGGTTTATTTGGAATATTCCACTTTCCTTTTTTAGGGATGCACAGCATGATAACGGACGGAGCGATAAGCGTATTATTATTATTATTATTATTATTATTATTATTATTATTATTATTATTATTATAATAATAATATTAATAATGATGATGATGATGATGCCGAGAGGATAATCGGACTACGAAAGTAAAATGAAGCCCCAAATGATTCGTTTTATTCTTTCTTATTTCTTTTTTTTTTAATTTATGAAAACTCAATTTTGAACGGCTGTCGTTTATGTTGATTAATATTTATTGTCTTTTTTCTTTTGTCTACAAGGAATATTAAAATCTATACGTCACATCTTTACTTCTATTTTATTTTTACTTATGCGAAAATATATGCACATATCACGATTTTGTCTTGAGGTAATCCGACCCCCCCCCCCACGAACAAAAATCTCTATATAATGCAATTTGAAAAGAATCGAAATCGGTAATTACTTAGGACTCCGTAATTAATCACAGAATCAGCAATTATATCCGACTTAGACAGAATATAATAATTGTCTCATTTCTATTAATAAGAAAACAACTAAAACTTGTCGATGCGGATTAATTTTCTAGAAGAGTTTCATTATTTGCACAATTATTGATGAGAATTAAATTATTTCCGTAACTTAATTCACTAATAGATTGACAATTCCGATCGCTTTATACAGTTATATATATACATCTAAAACATGTATTCATTAAATATATTCACATCAAATAATGCCGTGTTGAATTTTTAAGATTTTTATAAAATTGTTTGTGACAGAATATCGTAAAATGGCTTCTCTGTGATTATATTTCTTTATCATTCTATTAGAGCAATGACAAACAGTTACTCACTTAGTAAAGGAAAAACTCATAAACGAAAAACTAAAAAAATATTAAAAATTATACTACATTTATGTAACAGACTTGTGCCTAATTAAGTTTAAAGTCTGGAGTTCTAACTAAATGAGTTTACAAATCAAATAATGAACCGTCTCTAAATATATCTACGCTATGGAATAAGAGAGATGTTTCAGAAAAGGAAACTATTTCGAAAGGCGTGGATAATATATAAAGACTACGAATACAACGTCATTTCCAAAATTATGTATCCATCGCTAATAATGCTGACACACGTAAACACCCGTCAAGACCTAAAAATGATGTTTTACGTCGAAACAAATTATTCCAGCATAATTGTTTTTGCATTCAAATGAACAATTCACATTGAAGATGTCGAGATTTAATATTTATTCTTTAATTGTTAAATTAAATCTGTCTATTAAGAAAATTTGATTCATTGCGTTTACCATTATCTTATATATATATATATATATATATATATATATGTATATATATATATATATATATATATATCTACTAGCAAAAGTACCCATCGTTGAGTGGGCTTAAAAACAGCCAACAGAAAATTGACTCTGATTCATGAAAGTATAAGTTATGAAAAGGAAGGGTTGTAAAGAGATAGCTTCGAATTTGGGGGTATCAAAACCAAAGCAAAATATGATGAAAGTAAAAATAAAATAGATAACCCCCATAATTTACTATACTATACCTGTTCACACTGAAAAACTTATCACAATATTTTGTGGATCTATATAAAAAAAAAAAACTTGTTAAACTTTGTGACATATTTCCATTCTATGCGGTCAGGCGCGAACGAATACACCATAATTTTATTATACCATATTTCTTCAAACTGAAACATAATTATTAAAGTATACTTACTTTATAAAAGTTTGTGCATATTTCTGTTCTATGGAGGCCAGCTGCGAACGCAGCTCCTACAATTTTATCATACCATCCCTATTTAAGTTAAAACATACTTATCAAAGTATTCTTATGTACATCTATATCAAACACCCTTGTAAACGTTTTTTTTCCATACTTTCGGAGCCAGGCGCGAACGCAGACCACACAATTTATATGAATCACCGTCCTGCCAGATTAAACATACCCATTCCTGATCCTCGATACATATTCTATCATTATATGTAATCAGTTTTTTAAAATAGTCCACCATATAGGAGCCTATTCGTTACCAGACACACAGACACAGACACACCCACACACAGACACACACAGACACAGACGTTCATCTTTATATTATATATATATATATATATATATATATATATATTGATAGATAGATAGATAGATAGAAGAAGAAGAAGAAGAAGAAGCGAGAGAGATGGAAATACTAGCAAGACGGCCGGCATTGCCCAGTCATAAAAAAGCTGAAATATGATATTTCTATTAATGCAAATGCTCGTGTTATATATATATATATATATATATATATATATATATATATATATATATATATATATATATATATATAAGTATATATATGTATATATATAATATTTTGTCTTCAGAAATTCTCTTCTGGACAAAGTATCGTATGTTTGAATAACAGAGTCCACATACTAAAAAAATATATCTAAGCTATTACCTGCTATCTTATGTAATTTTCGAACACAATTTTAGACACATTTAGTCGTTAGAATAAAATGATACATCGCCTCCTAGTATCATCACCAGCACTATCGCGAGATAAATAGAGGAAGGAGTCCCCTTTTTTCTCTATAAATATTTAGTGCTCTTACTGCTACCAGTTATCACTTGGATCTAATCTACATAGTGCTTTGGTACTTATATTGCACCCATTGTAACTGGGTATTTGACATATACACATAACATTGTCATTCCATTTCCAAATTAAAATGTCATAGATTGACCCTTCTCATAATCCGCCCCATATGATTTACTGAGACAGATTAACCTTATTATTCCAGAATCCTCTTTATCATACATACATGAATGCACAGGTTCTATCATGTATTTCTCGATTTTGGAGCGAATTTTTAACCCTTAGAGGATGTTATTATTGTTTGTTTTGTTTTCTTTTATTTTTTAGAGGGCCTTATTTTTTTTCTTTTTTAAACATTTACTATTACTGTGCATGCTCGACCTTATATATTTTCTACGCTTCCTTCAGCTATTTTTTGTTTTCGTTTTTCGACAGAAAAACTAATTATAAAAGCTTTTTATTTTTATAGAAATTTTTATGTAAACCACATTATTATACCCATAGGCTAAAATAAATCGAGAAATAATACTTTTTCGTTTATTTTAATCATTTTCTATTCGACAAAATTTACGACATTAGAAGGCGCCATATTACTTTTAAAATTTGGTCTTTCTAATGTTTGACAGATTGTTTTTTTATGGCCAAATTTAGCTTTTTTATGCTAATTACTAAAACTTGGTTTCATAAAAAACGTAAAAAAGGGCAAATTTGTTCTTGAAAAGGTCGATCTCTCAAATCTAAGAAAGGTCTAATTTTAACAGCAATACGGGGGCCTCGAATATCGTATGTTTATTCTCATAAAAATGATGAATAAACTAATGACAACGATTGTTTTGTTTGATTTCAGCTCTTGGGTATAATAATGTGTTTTATATATATAAAAAAAATAAATAGTTTTCCTCATTTTTGTTTCTGTCAAACAATTTACGTCGTTGAACTAATATTTTAACCTAAATTGGATTGCCTACGGAAACGTTTAATTGTTATATATTTGTTTTGTTTTTTTAAATTTTCTCCGGACTCATTATTTATACTGCTCAGACATTAACATTATTAGTGTGTTTAAATTTTTACCCTTGTTCCATCTCCACAATTTCCTTTAAAACAACGACTTAGATGGGTTTTCGACTATGATGAATAAGACAATACTTTTTAACTTTGGGGGAGATAAGTAGTTTTCGAGATATGAAGACATGCATCATGCACAACAATTACGTGGCCGCCATATTTGTATGTACGCCCAATAAACAAATCTACTTAACTACGCCCGGCACCCCCCATATTTTTGGAGGGTTTATATTTTTTCTGTGTGGGTATGCTGACAACGAACATAAAAGATGAATTTGAGACAATACATTAATATCCCACTTATAAAATAGAGTCTATTTCGAAAGCCATTCTTAACATGAGGTGGTTGGAAGTGTCTATTCCGAAAGCAGTTCTAAACGTAAGGAAAGTGATGGTGTCTAATCGAAAAGCCGTTCTTAAAAAATACTTTTGGGGTTTGCCACCAACAAAAATCGTAGTGTAAGTTTTTTTTTCTCAAAATCATAGTTATTTCACCTAAATAGTTTTATAATTTATGCGTTGTTTGTTTAAATTGTTTTATTGAATAGTAGAAATTCACTACACATGTATCCAGAGACATATATAATTCACACGGAAAGTGCACAATATTTTTCTGTTTTTTATCCTTAGACTGAAGAAGTGTTGGTGAAGGAAATAGAAATTTAAAAAAATCATATAAAACATCGACTATTATTGAGAGAAAAAAACGTTACACATTAACTGTTTTTTTGTCGATTTGCTTACTTATCGTTGTTTCACCTTTTCAAAGTCGCTGATGAATTTACGCGGATTCTATCCAATCTCCTATAGTAGATTCAACGCAATGAAACCACTTAGAAATATGTATGTATAGTTTTGAAATAAATATTGATACTTCAGATCTCACATCGATGATTGAGCACTTTATTGGATTTTACATCGCCTCCTGACACGCTGCATCGCTATATATATATATATATATATATATATATATATATATATATATATATATATATATATATATATTCAGTAAGATGATTGATAATTTACAATTAAGATTAAAAATTAAAAAACAGGTTCACAAGGAAGAACAAACAAAATTAATAAATTGTACGATCGTTTCGGAAACAATGATTTCATTGAGATGAACAATATATCTTGGACAATAATTTTCTCATTTGTTATTTTGGAACAAGGTCTCCTCATCAGCAAACATACTGGGTGTTTTTAAAAAACAAAAATAAAACTAGCATTTTTTTTAAAGTAAGGCAGCAGTATAAAATAAAATATAATAACAATGAAACGATTCTATTAGACTTAAAAGACGAAATTCGATCGGGATTCATTCATACACGTTGGTTTAGGTTCGACAAATTTAAGCCACCATAAATCATAAAGTTTTCTCATTACTAATTGTTGTGGTGCCACACATTTATTTGCATATGTTGATAGTAATTACACATAAATAGGAAGACTCAGTTAGTCTGAGTGTGTGTTCACCAGAAGCCACCGAAGGCCGCCGAGAGCCGATATGTTTCTCCAGCAAAGACTGTCTTATTTGACACCATTATGTAAATATCCTGTAAATATACCTTTTCCTAATACACTTCTTATTTGATCTACCTTTGTTTGTTGAGTCGTCATTTATATTGCGTTCTACGTTACTTGTTTCAACCTGCAAACTGAACAGTGATGACGAGGATGAACGTCAAATATAACAGTTTGACGAAGAAATGGAAAGAACTCACTAAAATAAAAAGTACAACGCAACGGTTGACCTTTCTAAGGAATACAAGTTTTGACGAACGAAATAGTCGTAAAAACGGATTTTACGCTAAAGAGAAGTTCGACTCAAGCGGAAAAAATGAGTAATTCAGCGAACATTGGAAAACTGTCAAATATTTTCCTCGCGAAGTACAACACTAAAAGAAAGAAACGGTTGTTTCCCAAATTCCAAGAACATAAACTACATTCAGGTTAAAAAAAAGTAACCTCGATAAATAGTATTTTATTTACTAAAATACTAGTCGGAAATAAAAGAGATAAACCAAAACCTTTAATTGCAGTCTCCAAGATAAAAAAAAACTCGAACGTGGCAAAAAAAACCCCGACGATTTACGCCGTTTCCCGTGGAATCCATCTTAAAAAAATAACAAACTGTAAAAGTGAATTTTTGTAAAACGACAAACAGATTCGTATTACTAAATTACGAAGGACAGATTCGTATTACTAAATTACAAGGAAGTAACATACGAAGAAAAAAAAAGTTCACCAGTGGATTTCCTAAATGGCTGTAAATACCAACTAAAGACTTTTTTGGTAAACCAAATTTTTCTCTTCGATATTTAAAAAAATACCACAGTTAAACTAAAATCAAGGATTTTTTTTTTTAACTAAAGTTGTCATACATTTTTTTTTCAATTGTGACTTGAGTTGAAAAACTGTTTCTTTTCTATGGTAAGAGTTGTACTTAAGTTCGGCTGTTATTTATTAGGAAACGCCTAAAACGGAAAAGTAAATCGTATTTTGTGGTTTCAGCAAAAGCCTCAGTTCTTATGTTGTGGTAGGATGAGCTTGACTCGCTAGCAAAGTGAGAAAATATTATTTGAGCAGCAATATTACTATTGAAAACAGGAACTTATAACAATTTTTTTTGTAACACAAGCCATTTTATATGGTACGGATATTGTGTTGCATGACTATATGGTACGGATATTGTGTTGCATGACTATATGGTACGGATATTGTGTTGCATGACTGAAGGATACATTTTATATGGTACGGATATTGTGTTGCTACTGAAGGATACAAAAAATGGAAGATTTATCTAGAATGTTAATGCAATTTTTGCAGACGCAACAAAAGGCGCAATCCGAGTTAGATGCACGTAGAGAGGAGAAATTATGGAAATGGCAAATGGAACAAGAAGAAAGGCGGAAGAAATTACAATTTTAACAAGAAGAAAGGCAGAAGAAATTACAACTTGAACAAGAAGAAAGGCAGAAGAAATTACAATTTGAATATGAAGAAAGGCAAAATGAACATTTTGCTAAAACACTGGAACTATTAAAGACTAATCGAGAAAATGTTGACAGTACTAATTTCGCGCATACAACTATATTTAATAGCATGGACACATTTAATTATGTGCCGGAGGAAGAACATACTTTTGAAGCATACTATACAAGATACGAGGATGTCTCTCAACTGGACTGCAAAAGGTGGCCAAATAGCCAGAAAGTGAGCATTTTACTCAGGAAGTTGGGTGCAAGAGAACACAGCAAGTCCGTAGATTATATACTACCTAAAAAAACTACGGAATTAGATTTCATGGAAGCTGTAAAATTACTAAAAGAATTATTTAATCCGAATATATCTCTTTTTCATAAGAGATGGTTGTGTATAAATCTAAGGAAGATGGACAACCAAGATTAAATTAGGTCGTTGCAATAAATTTAAGGCCTCGTTTGAACTTAAAGTAAACACCAGCCCAATTTTTAGAAAAAAGCGAAACGTTCCGTTCGCTGGGTTGGAAAAGATTAATAAAGAATTAGACAGATTGGAACACACTGGAATTCTATCAAAAATAGAACATAGTGACTGGGCAGCTCCCACCGTATATGTAAAGAAAAATAATGATGAAATCAGAGTGTGCGCAGACTTTTCGACAGGTCTAAACTCCATATTACAAGATTACCATTACCCTTTACCAAGCCCAGAGGAAATATTCACAAAGTTGAATGGTGATAATATCTTCTCCAAGATAGACTTGAGCGACGCGTATTTACAAATACCGGTCTAGGAGAATTGCTCAAAAATACTATGCATCAACACGCATAAGGGATTGTAAAATAGAACCGATTGCCCTTTGGCATCAAAGTAGCGCATTTCATTTTTCAACAAGCGATGGACACCATGCTAAGTGGTATTGAGTGCGCATGTGCATACCTGGACGACATTGTTATCAGGAGCAAATCCCTAGAAGAACATAAGGAGCATTTAAAACAAGTATTCACTCGAATACAAGAATTCGGGTTTAAAATAAAAGAAAATAAATGCGACTTTTGTATGAACGAAAGTAAATATCTTGGGCATATAATAAATAAACATGGGCGACGTCCAGACCCAGAAATATCTGCGGCAAAAAAAAAACATGCCAGCACTTAATAACGTAACAACCTTGCAGTTTCTTAAATTTTTCGCAAATTATTACCAATCTTTTATTGAAGGGATGCATAATCTGCGAGCACCCTTAAATGAGCTGCTAAAAAAGGACACACCTTGGAACTGGACACAAGAATGTCAAACCGGTTTTTACAAAATAAAGAGCGCACTAACATCTGAATTATTTCTAACTCACTATGACACAAAATTAAATATAGTCGTCGCTAGTGACGCTAGTTCCTACGGCATAGGAGCATGCATTCAACATATCATGCCTAATGGATCTAGAATGCGGATACCTTACACTTCAAGAACGCTGCTTCCAGCAGAGAAGGCGTATTCACAGATTGAAAAAGAAAAGTTGAGTATAATCTCTGCAGTGACTAAATTCCGCTGATATTTATATGGTAGACAATTCATACTTGAAACCGACTATAAACCATTAGTCACAATCTACGAATCAAATAAAAGATTGCCTGTATACACCGCAAATAGATTGTTGCGCTGGGGTGCGATCCTACTGAATTAAGATTTCCAGCTACAAAATCTAGCATCGAAAAAGATTTGCCATGCGGATTGACTTTCAAGACCGATACCACAGAAACAATTTGGAAGAATTAGTGATTGCAGAAATTCGAACAAATGTCGAAGTGAAAAATATGGTAGCAAACATCATTAAAGAACTACCGGTAACATTGTCGGACATTAAAAGAGAAGCCGATAAAGATGAATACATAAATGATATAAAAGAAAAAATTATAAAGGACAAAAAGGTTCAGGAAATTTTTTCCATATGTAACGATGTGTTATTATATAGCGAGAGAGGAGTAATACCTAAAACGTTGCAGAAGAAGATTTTATAGAGACTTCCACACAGGACACCCGGGGATAAATCGGATGAAGTCTCTAATGAGAAGCTACGTATACTGGGGTTACATGGACGTCAACATAGCTACAACAAAAAATAGATGTGAAGGATGCCAGTTAGCGGCAATATCCCCACCTATAGTACACAAACCTTGGCCGAAAACCGACCACCCATGGTCGAGAATCCACATAGACTTCGCTGGTCCAGTAGGAGAAAATTACTACTTAATTTTAGTAGATAGCACTGGGGAACACTATTTTTTTAAACTTTCTGTTGCACTTGATTTTGTAACTGATTCTGCAGGATTTTTAGGCGCTGATTTCAAATCTGAAATTAGTTTTTCTCCATAAGCTCTAGTCTTCATGCAATTTGAGATAGATGAAATAGTCGAAATATGAACTTACACAACCCAAATCTAAGCATTTTGAGATTATATACATAGATTCTAATATTTTTATCTGCCTTCTTTTTTCCAGATCAAACATGGCTTTCTCATCGGGACATCACTGTAGAAACAAGCCTGATGCCTTCTGCTACATCTGTGGTTGCTACACACTCCATCATCAGAGACGTAACATATCCTTGTTTGTGAAGCGAACCTATTTTGAAGTTCATCTTGGTGACCAAGACAAGCAATGAGCTCCTCATGTTGTGTTCCAAAATTGTGAGGAAATGCTCCGAAGCTGGACCAAAGGAAAATGCAATGGCCTGCCTTTTGAAGTTCTAATGATTTGACGAGAACCCACCAACCATGTAACTGATAGCTACTTCTGCATGGTAAACACAGCGGGTGTGGGCAAAAAAAAAAACAGACATAAGATCGTATATCCGAACATTTCCTCAGCTATTCGGCCTGCTCCGCACTCTGAAGAAGTCCCTGTTTCTTTTTTTCTTTTTTAATAAAAATCAAAGATTGCATACAATCTGTAGCTTACAGAATAAAACTAACTTCAGATTTGAACTCAGCACACTAAAATTGACTAAAAACAAGTCTTTCTTTAAATGCAACTTATTGAGTGTTCCCTTGTGTAGTTATACAAAATAGCCTGAGGTAATGCGTTGCAGGAATCCAACAACGAACAACTCAATAGGATTCCTACACAAGTTATTTGCACGATTTGGTGTACCAGACACACTGGTCACTGACAATGGAACTCAATTCACATCCACAGACGTTAAGGAATTTTGTGACACGTTCCAAGTAAAGCATATCACTACTCCGCCGTATCAACCAAGATCGAACGGCCTCGTGCAGAGGTTCGTGGACACGCTAAAAAGAGCGTTGAAAAAATCTATTGGGATACCAACGGGAAAAGCTTTGCAACAATGTTTGCAAATATATAGGATAACACCGCACCCTAATACCCCGTCAAACATATCACCAGCTGATTTAATGTTTGCCAGAAAGGTGAAATCAGCGTTTGATAAACTATTGCCAAGACATGCAATTGTCCGAAACACTACACACATGATAAGAAAGAAATATAACTCGGGAGATCGAATAGATTTCAAGTGCTATAGGAATAGCACTTCTTACTGGGAATGTGGAGTAGTGGATAAACGCATTGTTGATTGTACATACATGATTAAAGGTCCCCAAAATATACATAAAAGCACCTGCACCAAATAAAAAAAACGCCACATTCAAGATAGTGATTATACAACAGCAGTCGAAGAGGAGGAAACCATGGACATCATATACGAATCCTTTAATTTGAAATTGCCTCAATGTACACCTGAACCCCGAAGATCAGGTAGAAACAGACAGTTTAATGAATCATTAATGTAAAATCCCAAGAGAAAAAGATATTGAAATCTGTGCGACTTCAAATCTTGGGAGGAGCTAGTTGTGGTGGCACACATTCATTTGCATATGTTGATAGTAATTACACATAAATAGGAAGACTCAGTTAATCTGAGTGTGTGTTCACCAGAAGCCACCGAAGGCCGCCGAGAGCAGATATGTTTCTCCAGCAAAGACTCTCTATTTGACACAATTATGTAAATATCCTGTAAATATACCTTTTCCTAATGCACTTCTTATTTGATCTACCTTTGTTTGTTGAGTCGTCATTTGTATTGCTTTCTACGTTTTACTTGTTTCAACCTGCAAACTTAACACTAATCTATCTAAAAATTTATAATTTATGAATTAATAACTATTATTATTATAGTTTTATTATTATTATTATTATTATTATTATTATTATTATTATTATTATTTTTATCTGATATTTTACCAGTGTTTTCTATTTTATTTTTTATCTATTTTACTTTGAATTTATATTTTTATTAATATTAGTTCTATAAATATAATAATTACTATTAAAAATAATATTATTTAATTACTATTAATAAGATTCGTTTATTACTATTATTGATTTTATTATTACTATCTTTAAACATAATATAAACAAATAACTTATGAATTCAAATATAGCGTTACTAATGATTTTAAACTGGTAATATAATTCTATTGGCGTTTCCTTTGGAGTTTGTGTATATCAACATTTTTAAGCATTCATAAACTAGGTTTAACACCCAATGAATGCATTGACGATGATACTTGCGACCATTAAAATGCATATATATTTTTATTAGTAATATTTAAACTATCTCCTCTTAACCTTATATTTGCACCCGAATTTATTTTATTTTATTTTTATTTTACCTTACTTTGTTTATCAAGATAAAAAGTAAATATTTTCCTTTATTTTTTAAATATTTCCCAGTTATATCTGCCTTACTAAAAAAAAATATTAGTTTTATTTTTGGTGTCTTTAAAAAAAACACTCACTATTTTTGCTGATTAGGAGACTTTGTTCCAAAAAATCAAATGATAAAATTATTGTCACAGATTATTGTCTATCACAATATAAACATCCCTTCCAAAACGATCGTACTATGTATTGATTTTGTTTGTTCTTTCTTGTGAAACCGATTTTTAACTTTTAATCTAAATTATAAATTATCAATCATATTAAAATAGCTCTAGGATATATGTGTCTATCGAGCTCATTATATATCCACATTACAACGAGCATTGTTTTCTTTTATTTTATTTTAGTTGTATTAAGGAATTTACTAACACATTAAAGTATACTGTGCTCTTTAGACTGTTATTCTAATTCCCTTTATATATATGTATATATATATGTATATATATATATATATATATATATATATATATATATATATATATATATATATATATACTAGCGAGCGTACCCGGCGTTGCATGTGTGTTTTTAGGTGTGGGTGTTAAAAAAACAGTAAAAGAAAAATGAAAATTTTAGTAGGAAGATCGGATTGAACCCCGATGCCTTGACGCGAGGGTGGAAACGAAAGGGGAAAAATAGGAAACCCCTTAGGAATTGCGAAGCGTGTTAAGTTAAGGGTTAAAAAGTATCAGAGGTTTGATTGACAATTGGCCGCTTAATGAGGTCTTCGCGGGGTCGGTACCATGACGTGTCATTTTTTTAATTACTGCTTGGCAGTCTTTTGGCGCTTGTTTACCTTGTTTCACTGATGGTCAGATGATGGGGTGAAACCCAGCTCCCCATTTGTAGAAGATATTCCAATCGGACGTTCGCGGTGATCCTGCCGCAAACGATGCCTAGCTGTATTTATCCACCCCCTGGCAAAAAAAGGACCCAAAATATGTTTAAATTCATTTGCATCTGTATGTTTTATGCGCGTAAAATTGAAAGAATTACTAACTTTGTATAGCAAAAACTGAAGTAAAACTGAAAGAAAGGGTGTTTTAAAATCATTATAGTGAATTCCCGTCCAGCACGGATCGGGCGAGACCGGCAATCATGGGTGTCAGCCGAGCAAACCTAAAAAAATCCCAAGGCAAATAAACCCGAAAAAGAAACTGGAAGAAACCTACCTTGTAAAAATCCAATATGTTTCATATATTTTAGTATGTAATTTTGTCGGATGTTTTTTTTTTGGTTTGTTTTCGTTTTTGCGTAGTTTTTTTTTAGTATTTGTAGTGTTTATTTTCCAACAAAAGAATTTTCTAACCGTAAAATCATTAGGTTTAAGAACAACGTATTATTTTATATGTTTTGTATTGTTTGGTTTTGTTTCGTTTTGCTTCGTAGATTATAAATATACGTTACAGACAGTATTTATCGCTGTCATAGTAGTTTTTAAGTTAGGAAAAGACATAATGAATAAGTAACTAATCTAATAAGACTTTACGCCTCCACCTTAGCATCACCGTAAAAATAACTGTAAACATATCCGACGGAAAAAATGTAAATGAAATAAGAAAAACATAAAGTCGACTATCACCTTTAAAATAACTGTAAACATAACCGAAGGGAAAAAGAAAATTAATAAAACAAGGAAACTATAAAGTGGAGTAATCGTATGAACATATGGAGAACGGTCGATGCTAACACCGATGATTGCCGGTGTCGCCCGATCCATTCCTGATCGTAAATCAGTCGCAGTTAGTAAAGAAAAAAAAACTCACGAAACACAGAAAAAATAAAACTCCGTGGCGGAAAGGAAATAAATGTTGTCTCAATACAGTTGGATGCGCAATAGTTTGTTGTAAAATATGGAATCCATGGTTAGTTCGTTTATCTTTTTTAATAAACGCGATTTTCTCGGTGTAAAGTGTAAACGATAATGAGAAAAAACAATAAAATAAAGCATAAAAAAGGGAAAGATGGCGTAAGTACACATTGGATTAGGTAATAAAAGAAAAAGAACAATAAATAAATAAGAAAATGTAAAAAAAGAAAAGAAAATCGAATAAGTAACCGTTAGAATAGCTGTATGCCAATCCACTTTTTTAAGCAACATCAAACGTAAACCGGAGTTTTCTCAAAATTTTCTACTGTGAACAGTCAAGTCCGGTGTAAATGCATGGCGGTGGAAGGAGGAATTTAATAGAGAGAGAAGATTTTACTACTTCCATTGATCCTAAGCGATTTTTGCAGTGAGCTCTCACCAGATAAAATATAGGAACCTACGATCAGCGATGTTATGGAAAGCTAATATGCCTATAACACACCTCAGATATTATGCTGCAGCTTGTATGTAATGAATTTGCATGTAATGTCTTGATTTGGATTCTATTAAGATCAAACTCAGACGGGAAAAATGATTTCATTTTATTTATATAGAAGAGAAGAGAAGATATATATATATGTGTGTGTGTGTATGTGTGTGTGTGCGTGTATATATGTATCTGTGTATATCTTATTAGCATTAGTAAATTACCAAACAATCTAACAATCTTATGGTATAGTAAAAAGGAGTAAAGTATTAGATTCGAAACTTTAACCAATGTAAAATCTTTGTAGATATAACCATAGTTTACATATTGCAGTAAATAAATAGCAGATATATAAAGTAATATTAAAATAATGATAGTAAGTAATTACCTTTTAAAAAGGAAATAATTCCAAACACTTTATTTCATGGGTGGAATAAAATATGTGGAGAATTATAATAGGACCAAAGATTGCTACTGAATCAAACACAAGCTATTGTGTCTTCTATGAAATGCATTTTCTTTTAGACATGAATTTTCTCTAACTAAGCGGAGATTTTCTTTGTCTGTGTGTATAGAATATTCATGAAATAAAAAAAAATATCGCGCAATAGTACAATAGCTCTATTTTTATATTAGAGAATGCTGGTCACATTTTTGTTAGCAGATTTTTTCTGTCGCAGTCATTTACAATTGAACGCAGGAGATCTTTATAGCAGATTTTTGCTTCGCTTTACATGTTTAAATTTCTTGTGAAGAGGTATTATATAGTCAGCACCTCTGATTACGTCACCCTTACACTGCGCTATTTCAAGTAACATTCAGAATCAATTTGATGTATTTTTGATTTCCAGCAAGCCTCCAAAAATTTATTTGCTTTTTGTACACTGGTGAATTAAACAATAATAAAACTTTGCTTACATGGAAAATTAAGGAATTACCAATATCATATTGTATTTGAAATCTTATATCCTATTATTTACTATATTTAATCTACGTTCTTATTAACGATGCGTCCCTGTCAAGAGCTATCACTACAAGCGTAATGTTATTCACACGAATAGTTGTAGCTAGAATATTACTGGGATACAATATTAGTACAGTAAGGTGCAGCGCAGCGAATGCTTATTGCTACACCTTCGAATAAACAACCTTTTTCACAAACAACACATCATTCGAAACGCCGACCAGATCTTGCCTTATCTTCTCGGAAGAAAAGCAAAATGAGCAATTCATGATACATTTTCTAAATACAAGTATACTTGGAAAATAATAGCAATATGTCTTGAGATGAAATATTCCGCTAAGCTGGCCAACATAGATTGAATAGAAGGAAGCTAATTACGAAAGAATCAGCGGTTTGTGCTTGGAGCAACATCCATGAAAAAGAAAGCAAATGATGAACAGTCATATATATATATATATATATATATATATATATATATATATATATATATATATATATATATATATATAAAGCATGTCCAATAGGAATAATTGCATGAATAATGCTGTAGAAAAGTGAACACATCGAAACAATCAGAAGGAAGTAATAAAAGAAATAAGACAAATATCCAATAAGATGTAAACATAATAATGATCAGGATGAATAAAATACACTACATTAAAAATATAACCACAGTGAATTGGAAGCATTGTTCATGATTCGAGTTCCTGGATGGAAAAACAAGAAATATCAGATTTATGGACTAATGCTGTATACATTCCGAATATATTGCATCAGATATTATGACATTATGGACACTTGATTAAAGTGTTCGCATGTTTCCTTGTTTTATTTGATAATGTTTTCGTCTATATGATTAGTAAAACTAGTGACATATAAACAACATTGCTTAAATTCTCTACCCTGAACAATAAGACATATCAGATATATTAGACAATACTGCCGAAATGTTTTATCTGTTAACTGATATCAATATCCATAGAATCTAAGGCATTTTCCTTTGGAATTATTTCAGTTTGTCATGATAACAAACACATGTCTATCTATCTATCTATCTATCTATCTATCTTTCTATCTATCTTTCTACAATGGAGAACGATAAATTTGTCCCTCTAAAGAAAACGATAGTATAGCTTTGTTTTAAAACATTTATGAAATACTCGGAGGTCATGTTCTCGATGTATGAGCAAATGAGTTCAGCCCTGGGAACGACAAGGCCAGTAAAAGAAGAGTACAAAGGCGTAGCACTCCTTAAATTAGTCCTGATCTCTTTGGACTTGTGGGTCGACGCCGAGCCCTGATCCAAAACCTGGGTTTGACAGCGACCACTTCATTGCACCACGAGATCACCACACTGTTCAGTACATGGAGTTACACTTTTGAGCCGACTTCGAAGATGTGAGGTGGCACTTGAAACGACAGCATAGATAATAACCTAGACTGTGTCCTCAGGCGTTGAACTTTCCCCATGTGATTTCGAAGATGCTGGTAATGGTGTTGTAACTTGGATCGTTAAAGAGCATAATTTATATAGCAACACACCTGTGACATCACTCATTGAAAAAAAGAACCATCAAAATTATTTATTATTTTCAAAATAGGAATGTCCAAAAGTAAGGAACAAAATTGAGAAAAACAATGTAAACAACAAAAAATCAATCAAAATACATGTATAATCAATATTTAGTAAACGAGCCTTTGCCCTCATTGACAGCTGCACATCTTCGACTACAAGAACGAATTAGTTCTTGCCAATCCTCGATTCTAATTTTAGACCATTCCTCTTGAGGCTTCTATAAATTTTACTCCTAAGGTCTTCCAAAGATTTCCTATTGGATTTAAGCCAAGACTTTGCGGTAACCAATCCATAATTCGAAATCTTTCTCGCTAGGGAACGCATTACCACCTTTTCCTTTGGACATGGGACATTATCTTGCATTAACCTGAATTCTACATAATTTCCACCACATGATCTTGAAGAATGTTTTTATAGATCTGCGCGTTTACGCGAGTTTGTAACCGGACAAGAGGCGTTGTACCTTGGCTAGAAAACATTCTAAATATCATGACGGTCGCTTTACATTGTTCTTTTTTCATTATTTCCCAATAAATTAAACTTGTTTTTATCACTGAAAAATACATTTGCCCAAGTTTCATATGTCAAAATTACATACCTGTTTACAAACTCTAATTTGTTCTCCGAACTAACAGGTGGTTTCTTCACTGGGGTTCGATTAAACAGCGCTATTTTTTACATGTTAATCACCACTTATAAAGACCCGGATGCCACTCTAGGATAAGGGTTATTGCGTGGAAAGTAATCAATGGGATAGTATCGTAGTAATCTTTATAAATGGAAATTTGATAAAGTGCTTTATTTAAGGGGGCGGTTAATCAGGACTTTTTTTTCTGATTGACTTAAAGCTATCCAAGTTGTAGTCAGGTGGGAAACAGGCAAACGGAAGAGAGTTCAACAGGTCTGCACTTCTAAGAAAGAAGCTGTGTTAATGGAATCTACGCTTTGATTTAGGCACAAATAAAGAGTGAGGAAAATTATTGACAGTGGTTTCAGCTAGACGGATGTTTTCGTGAAGGATTGCCGATGAGGGACCAAAGATTGGAGCTTAGACGAGCACTTGCCATGGAAATAGCGATAAAACAGACAGGCTCGCAACGTCTCTTCTATGGGAGTGAGGTTGCAGGGAAGAGAAAAGAGCATGCCCACTAAGCTAAGGAGTCTATTTTGTACTCTGCCAAGGCAGGATAGACTGTTTTGACAGATGCATGACAGATTTTGCAGCAGTACTCGATCCTTTGTCACACATGGCTTTTAATATAGATAGACAATTGCAGTAGCAGTTAAATATCTTTTGGTGCGGTAGAAGGATCCTACCATTTTTCCAGTGACCTTGGCAACAGATTTGATGTATGTGTTAAATTTCAGATTAGGAGTAATGGACAATTCCAGAAGCTTATCAAAAAATGGAGCCATCCATTTCAATTGATGCTAGATGGGTATTAGAGCGTTGATGATTTAAAGATAGAAGCTTGGTTTTGGATGCATTAAAAGTAACCAGCAACCTCCCCCCACCGTATCACGCGCTCAAGATCAGAGGAGAGAGAATCCCAGAGAACTTTGCCATTTACAGCCTTTGATGTGTTGCCAAAGATGATAGTGTCATAAGCATAGATGTCAACGAATGATTTGAGTATGTGCTTTGGGAGATCATTGATGTAGATCAGGAAGAGAGTTGGGCCCAGGATGGACTTCTGAGGGACACCAGCATTAATACTGTGAGCTTCTGATTTCTGGCCATCAACTACTACTCTTATGAGCCTATCAGAGAGAAATGGTTTCATAATTGAGAAAACATTTCCAGTTATATCGTAGCTGGAAATCTTGTGAAGTAGGCCGTTATGCCATAACTTATCGAAGGCCTTTGATATGTCAAGATCAATTACACTAGAAAGGAAACCTTTGTCGGGAAATTCATATCCTATGAGATATAACCGTTAGCACATCTGCTGTAGATCTGGCGGAACGGGAACCATATTGATTCTCACAAAGAAGGTCATTTAATCTGAGTTGGTTGACTACTTCTTTATTTAATATGGATTCAAGCAACTTACTCATGGCACATAGGAGACTTATTGTTCTGTACTGAGAGGGAGATGACCTATCACCTGAATACTTAAATACAGGGAATACTGATGAGGTTTTCCTGGGTGTTTGGGAAGCAATTCTCATTAAGACAACGCTTAAACAGTTTTGTAAGTATGGAGGTAAGTTCTGGTTGAAGCTTTTTCAACACCATAATTGAACTACCGCTAGGGCCAGTTGATTTACTGGAATCAAGGTTCTTGATTAGCTTGGAGAAATCACACACAGATATTTTATGTTGTGTGGCTTGCTTTCTTTTATAGGAGGAAATGAGGGAAGTTGATGGCCTTGGTCGCATAGGGTGGAATTAGCTGCAGAGGTCTTGGTAAATAGTTTCGCTTTGTCTGATGCTGACGAGATGACCTCTGGTCTGTTGATGGTGGATGAGATAGAACGCACGCCTCTGTTCAGGATCCTGTTTGCTATTTGCAAAAACTGGTGGGAACCAAGCTGCGGCTCAGCTACTTTCGATTTAACGGACTGAGCATATAGCTCTCTTGCATTTTTTATTACTCTTTTACAGTGGTTGGTGGCAAGACTGAAAGCAACTTTAGTCTCAGTAGTATTCTGGGGAGAACTATGTCTGACTATTAGGTTTTTGTTGGAATATTTTGAATGGTATGAATCAGTCTTTACCTATAATTAACTTTTTGGTCAGGTCTGATACTATAGGGGACACATTTTCTTTAACATGGAATACAGAGGTAGATCAGATATAAATGTACGAAAGCTATCCAAGTCAGCCATTGGATATCGATATACTGTACGGTGGCGATGTACGTCTGAACACTTATTACATTTCATTTTTATCTGAACTGATACAACGGAGTGATCGAAAGATTCGAGAGGAGATAACGTTCATAAGAACATGAACGTAACTCATTAGAAGGTCTAGAACGCTTGCATACTGACCGGTAGTATCGGCCACACTGTTGGGTTCGTGAACAATATGAGTGAGGTCATAGGCAATGGAGAAATTATGACAGAACCGCTCATCATCTTCTGTCTTGTTTGAGTGGATCAGACATTCCATATTTTGCACATTGAAGTCACCACAGATGTGAATGTTAGCCGAAGGATGAGCAGACAGGATGGCGTCAATTTTCTCAGATTTACTCTTTAAGATAGTAACTCCGCTGCTGTGGGGGCGATAGAGAGCAAATATAAATGCGGTGGTTTAAGCAAGTGCAACCCGGAAGCACATAGACTGTTAAACAGGGCATTTTCTGGAGATTTCCTTACCACACGGAAAGCCATCTTAAATTTACCCACATATATCATGCCGAGGGCGATCTTGAGGGTTATATGTAGATGTTAAGTTAGAGTATCCTTTAATTATGAACTCATCTAGGGAAGTGGTCGGCCCTATGCAAGTTCGCTTAGAGAACAATATTCCGGTTTCCTCTCCTGCAATTAGGTTTACACTTCTAGACAGTTGGAATGTTGACAGCTGATGTTGGAGAAGGAGACATGATAGTAGGGGTCTACGTTGGAGGATGGAGTTCAAGGTTTATTCGTGTATTTCTTCTGGGGATATTTTATGTTGAGGTTTTGGGATTTGTGGAATAGGTCGACAGACTTGGTTAGAGCAGGAAAGAACGGAAAAGTAAGAGGGAGAAAAGACAGGAATTCTTTTGCAGCACATGATCAGGTAGAGCCGTAAAAATTACCCACTATGAGCAATTAAGCAGCCCCAGTACTTTGCACCTGCTGATAGGACAGCCTCCTTAGTGGTTAATCCTAGGTTCAGGTCCCTGACTATCAGGCGGATAACGTCAGCCTTGATGAAACGTTTACCTTCAGCACCCTTACTAGTTACATGACCACAAGGATGGATATAGAAGCAGAACATTTCCGACATCTCATGCTACTGTTCACGAAATACTGCCGACCTACAAAGCAGCTTTTTCTTCGCCCTTTATCAGAAAAATCACTCATTGGAAATGAGGACTTAAGGACAAATAAGGAGAAAGGAGAGTTGCTGGAGCTGCCGATAACACATCCACAGTGCATTATCTACTCTCCATAAAAACAATTTAATCACAGTATAATTAGAGATTTCCTCCTTTTTATTTTGCTGGGACAAAAAAACTAGCCCTTGAATGGATTCGTTCACATCGTTTAAACTTGTAAGTCGTACTATATCAACGAGGTCTAATAATTATATACCTAAAAAGCAGGAGGAGGACTAGATAATCCCAACATGCAATTTGCTTTTAAATTTCCCGAGGTTTTTGAATGATGTTTAAACTTTAGGAAATTACGTACAGGCACAATAATGGTGAAATAAATATATTAGTCTGTTTGACACATTAATACATGAGGTACTATTCATTGCTCTTTTAATTTCTGTGCAAGGTTTAAAACGGTCCTTTAATGTCATGCGCCGCATTATTCGATCTTTTCTTGCCGAAGTTCTTCGGGGTCTGCCGGTTTTAAAAGCACTATTTTGCCAGTATAATTGTAGGATTTAACAACCCTGCCTACAACAGTCTTGAAAGGTTTCACTTTCTCTGAAATCTCTCAAATAGTGTGCTTTTCCTTGTGTAGCTTTTCTCACAGAGTAATCAAGTTTTTGGCGTTTTCTCATGTTGCCGGCTGATGCAATGTTTACAAATGACTAAGTAAGACTTATTCTTTAGACCAAATTAAAAACATTTGAATATAGCATGCTATTTACATTGTTTTCCTCAATTTTGTCCCTTACTTTTGGACGTTCCTATTTTGAAAATAAATAAATAATTTCATAATTCTATTTATATTCTTTTGCAAATGATTTAAGTTTAAGTATGTTATTATGGATGATAACGACTACCAGTTTCAAAATTGCAGCTCTTCACAGTTGTTAGTTCTAACAAATATTAGGTTTTAAAATGTTATCCCTTAGTTTTGGACGCTACTCTATTACACAATCGGAAATATACACGTAAGTTTTATACATTCAATAGCCACATAAATATATGAATCTTTCTATATACAAGTAAACGATTATACAACTCCGTTGTATAGACTGTCATTATATTATATGTTCGTTTCCGTGCTTGCTGACCACTTCGTATTGTCGACACGATTCAAATTTGGTAAAACTGGAAAATAAAATCAATGTAAACGGGAAAGATAAGAATTCTAAAGAAAAATGAAACAACATCAAAAAATAAAATGAAATAGGTAAAACATAGACATGTTAAACAGAAGAGAAAAACAGAAAGAAAAACATACGCAAACATACGAAAAAAGTAATCAAGTAAAAAAAGAATT
>NC_136485.1:9564160-9594160 GCF_053919585.1 Euprymna scolopes
TATCTTATTGCGCGTTGGCATTCTCAGCGGAACAATACTCCATGGTGTGTAGATTGCTTTCCAGAAACTTTGCCGAGGCTCGTGCAGCAGTATTCTGCATGTATGACCATAGCATTCCCCTCGACCAGAGAGTTGTCAGTGTCGCAGTGGACACTGTTTAGATGGCAACGAATGTGTTACCGTTATACATGTTACTGTAGGAGCAATGTAGTGTGTCAAGAAATGGAGTCTTGATCTACGAGGGCGTTAAAAGATCTAAGCTATAACTGGTTCTGGTTTTCTGGAATTCCCCTGATTCTAGCCCCACTTTCCTCGTAAATCAGATCTTTGACCTCCAGAGCGGAGCTGAGCGTGATAATGTCAATGTTTAAGATGTTAGTTGGGTCCGAGTACTTGTAAAATGCTGTTACAGGATGTCACTATCCTTTGGAGAGAAGACTCCACTGACGATTTCATGAGTCCAGTGCCTGCCTTACTTCAGGGCTTGCTAGAACATATATCGATTTTTAATACTCGCGCTTTCAAAAGAGGGCAATGCCAATTATCGTGTAGATAGCTCACGCTCAATGATTGCAGTATTCCCTATTTCACTCAACTGTTGGGAACATTGGACTGATGAGTGGACTTGTCTAACGTATGGATTTTAGCTTTATTTTATTTTTATGTTTTTCTCTAGTGCTATGTTCAACAGAAAATCTGTCGTTTTTTCCCATCCTTCAGACAACAAATAAAAAAAAATATTGCTCGGAGGTTGCTTGAGGGTTGCTCGAGTTGGAGCCTGTGAACATGACCTAGATGACTTCAAAGATCCTTCCTACTGTCGGGAGCCCCCATCAGGCATCTCATTCAGTTCCACGACACTTGAGTTTTGACGTATAACTGGTCATATCTTCGTTCAAGTGGTTTCTAAACTGATACGGCAAAGCTAGTGACGTTTTCCAGTGCATATTTGGATTGGTTGAAAGGTGACCATGGTTTGCCCAATCTTATGGATTCCTTACAAGACATTGCAGAAGGAGGTTTACAGAAATACACTCAACTACAATCGGAGCCAGCGTGGTTGCAGGAGTTGCCTGAAAAATGTTGCAAACTTTATCATATGATCATAGAGATTAAACCCCGATTTTTGTCGGAGTTTATCATCTTAGTTTTTAAATTTCCCAATATATCCACAAACAAGTGGTTCTATTTGCCTGTAGTTTTGGGTATGGTTTATGGGTATCAGGATGTATCCTCGCTCCAGTTGGCGTTCATGCCGCACGTCTAGAGACCAATAATTTCTGAGCTCCTTTGTAGTCTGTGCCCCTGAGCTCCTCTGTTCCCGTTTATTAACACGACGTACAACCACATAGCACTTACTTATTGCTAGGCTTTTTACTGGCAAAATAATATAATTAAATTTCTTCATCTTTGCACAACGTGCAGCACGCTAACCCATTGTGTTTGATGAAGCATGAAGCAGAAAGCAAAAGCGCTGAAACTAACACACTCAACTAAAAGAATCAATAATGAAAAGCGTACAATTTGGAATTTGTTTTGTATATGTGACTTCCCAATATTTCTAAAACGTGAAATTACTTAAATAATGTATATGTTAAAGAATGTGTTCAATTATAAATGAAATGAAACATGCTAGAATTTAATTGCATTTCTTATCACACAGATATAGAGTTGTTAGATTTAATAGAAAACAGAGTATTCGTTGTGAAGTTTTACACTATGTTTGGATACATTTCACCAATAAAAAATCTGAGCAATTAATAAACAAATGATACGAAAAATTAACATTTCCCAAATGTTGGTTATTAACCTTATTATAATAGCAAAAGAATCAAAATACATTAATAGTGAAGGTAGAAATCATAGAGTAGTGGAAAATTATGTACCTTGATCATTGTTTTCAAATGCATTGACATGATCACACGGCGATAATTTTAACGCCACAAAATGATACAACATAATACGATCTTTCCTGTTTAAAGAATATTGCTTCAAAAATTATTAGCAAGGTGCAAAAATATGTCGTTTTTGACATTTAACTATATACATAAAAACACGAAATTATGTTTGCACAAACCTAATATGTCTCCGGTTTTACTTCTAGAAAATGTATCAATGATTTCGAAATACAAATGGAATCTATTTTTCAACTAAAATTAATCAAAAATACGACTGGTACTATATACAGCATGGATATCCGCAGAGTAAAATGTAAGGGGGTCGACCTGAGGGGGCGATTTACCCCTCATTGGGTAGCTTCCGTCTTCCCAGGGAGCTGAAGAAAACTGTATAACTATGCTAAGATAGCTTTAATAGATCCCGAGCAACGGCGAGTATCCCAAAGACTTAAAGTAGTAGATATGGATATATATTTTATTTTATTGACAAAATTGATATATTTTGCTTTATTGTCATTCGAAAATGACGATATGAAATGTTAGAATAATGGCGTTGACATTGTCTGGCACAACGGACTCAGTACCAGGTGTTCTGACTGGCAGCCGATAAATCTTGGGTGACATGAGAAAAGATATATTTTAGTCTCAGATTACAAAGCTGGAAATATTGCTGAATTGCACACCCGCAAATTTGGATTCCCCAGGTGCGTGGCGTGATTCGATTGGCTTAGGAGATCCTCTCCCCCATCCCTGACCTTACTATATAAACTATACTAAACTCGCTCGAAATTGACCAGTTTTATGTGCGAAACTCGAAGTAATAATATCGCTCCCTGAAGACGTGATCACACCCCTCTTCATCCCGTTTGAGTACTGTCTCCGAAGAGAAGAGAGATTTGAGACTTTTAAAACTTACTAAGAACTGAACAATTTAGTCTGTAATATATTTTATGAAATTAGATAGAAATTCGAGCGTCTGTTGTCTTTCTTGCCTTCTTGAGTTTTGTTACTGTTTTCAGCATACCAGGATCCAATATTACTCCTCTCGAAGTCCCAGACGACACGGGCCGCAGTTTTCAAGAAGATCAGAGGTTCTTACGTAACTTCACCAGAGATGGTGTTACAAAAATAGATGTATGCACGGCCGTCATATACACCTTAATATACGCTTCATATGCACTTGTAATAAATAAACTCTCTAAATATCACACATAAATATACAACCAGGAAATAAATACGACGCTTTGGCTAAATTCTCAATTGATTAACATTCATACATAAAAATTACAATTTTTATAGAAACACACTCTAAGCAAAGCGTATGATTATCAGACTGTAAAAACATGCATCGTTTAGGCATAGAGTAAAACAAGCAATTACTTCAGAAAGTTGCTGAAACGCTTATTCCGGGATAATTACAAGTCTAGTAAATTGCTTTCTGTGGAAAATCACAGGGCCATTTGTAGAAAGCCACCAATTATCAAGGGCAAATGAACCACAAAACAAGAAAATGAATAGCAGAGTTTCAGTTTAAGGATGTGCGATTGTTTTCCAATATTTAGATGAGGTAAAATAATTGTCCATGAAAGAGAGATCGTGTACGAAAATAAGTTATTAACAAAAGAGAACAAAGAATTAACTGTTACAGACATGCAAACAATAGCATCGATAATGTATACCATCAACAGCTAATAAGTGAACAAAAATATATAAACGGTAATGATAAGACCAAGCAGCATTAGTAATTATGGTAAAGAATATGATTCTGAAGGATAGAAAATGCATTACGAGGAGAACCGCAATTTAAGACTTTGATACAAAAAGAGGAAAAAACGTCGAGCATGCTAATGCCGCGCATCTGTCAAGAAAAAAATACTGCGGAAAAATAACTCACACACTTATCGATATTTTCAATGATTAAATGTTGAAAAGCAATGGGGACTGTAACAAATCATTATATAACTTTAACTGAACACGCGTTGTGATTTTATCGCCTCCTGCCGAAATGTGTCAATAATATACAGCATTCTCGTAATTAAACGTACGACAATCAATGTATTTGCCGAAGATAAAATAAATCGAGAAAAAATTTAAGTAACGCTGATTAAACATAGCGAGGAACAGCTTGAAATATTAATGTATCATTTAAAAAAAATCCAACGGAGATGAGATGAATTGAATAAAGACCAAGGAAGAATGAGAAAGAAAATCACATTTTGCCGGCGTTCCAAAGAACGATGCGAAAATACCAGTTGAAACAGCCGTATTGTCCCTAGAACATCGAGGAAGCTGAAAGGATTTTGTGGTGAGAGAATTACATACGCCCTGATTTGTAACGTGTAAAACCAACACAAAGTCAAGTATCTGCAGAATGTCTTCTTGGTTCCTCCTCTTCTCTTTTCTCTCTCTCCCAACAATCGAACACAGCATATAATAACAAAACTCTAAAGCACGTCTGACAGCACTGACTTCTGCCAACAGTCTGCCCCTCCTCTTAACAACACAGGCTTTTTATATCGCAAAATCTTTCACCTCTATTTGCATATTCTTCTAACTCACGTGATCACTACTCTATAAATAAGAGTCTTGATCGTTTCTTTTCTTTCTTTTTATTTATTTTCGGTGACCGACCCGCACGTGGTCTATCCAGGTAAGTCACGCATTTCTCCACACTCCCCCCTGATCTCATGACCACAAACAGGGCATGCGGGCAATCGTCGTTGGCGGGTACTCCTTCGAAGAATTGGGGGCAGCACTTCCTCATTGCTGTTTTCCTCATTACCACCATCATTACTACCAGTCTCTTCCATTATCCCGTCTCGTGGTTCCATAGGCGGTGTCTCACAATCAGGGCAGGGGGGCAGTATCCGTTTTTGTCGGGTACTTCTCCGAAGAATCGGAGGCGTCATCTCTTCGGTGTGCTCCATCATCCCTTCTCGCGGGGTTTCGCAATCACGGGGGGTGGGCAGTATTCGTCTCTGTCGAGTATTTCGATGAGGCATTACTTCCTTGTGTCCATCGCTCTCCTCACTATTGTCATCAGTATGTCCCATCATTCCCTCATCTGGTTCTGTTGGTGGTGTTTCTATGCTCACCTGAAGGGGCAGTAAGTGATCAGGATCATCTCTGAACGGTGTGTGATCCTCCTCATCGTCCTCAGAATCAGAAGAGGTATAACAAGGGCGGATATCTTTTACGTGACGTGGTATGCCACCAATCAACATGGTCTGAGGACTTATGATTTCGTCTATTTTTTCCCGGAAAAATTTCGTAGTGCACCCAGCATTCGGGGGGTTTTCCAAACAAGATCTCCCACCTGATATGGTGTATTGACAACACTCACCACTGATGGTATGGCATCAACTCCTTTCACACGTTGTTCATATTGGTAAATCCCATTGGCTGGTGCAGTTGCTGGTGGTGCATTGTCCTTGGGTGTTATATTATACCAGTACACAGCTTCTGGAATAGAGCACTGCGTCCTGGCTGCAATTCCTTTGATGGTGCGGTGACACCGTTCTGCTATACCATTACCCTCGGGATAATATGCACACCGATAATGCATTTTAATCCCCCATTCGTGCACGAATTTCTGAAATTCTTGACATCGAAATGTGGCGGCATTATCAGTCAGAATTTCAATCGGGGCACCACGTTCAAAAAAGACGGCTCTCAACTGTTGTATAATGCTGGCTGCATCCTGTCGTGTCAACAGGCGCCATATTGTGAAACGCGTCGGGCCACAATCCGTCATGGTCAAAAAATGTTTGCCCCCATAATGTGTTATGTCCATCCCTACTCGCTGCCAGTTGCCCTCCACCTCGAGCTTCCCTTTTTGCCATTGGGATGGTGCCGGATCAATTCTCTGACACTCTGGCTGCTTTCACTGATGCTTTTGTAGTTGCAGGGCATACTCTTCGGACAAAATATGCAGTCCTCTGAATTCCAGGATGTCCAATCTGCTGGTGTATCATACGGATCTGGTCAGGTGTTAATTGATCCGTTACAGTCGCGCATGTTTGTTGTTGAAGATCGGATCCCTGCCTCATTGCATCGATCCACCTCTTTGGTACTCGAGTCAAGCTATCAGCCAAATTCTGCATCGACGAGACTAACGTAATGTCTACCTGCAAGCTGTATTCGTCAACTAGACGCTTAATTATTGCTAGTCTCCTTCGTACTAGCATTTCACTTGCAGCTCTAGTCTTAACTCAAGCCTTTCCAGTTAAGGTGTCGGTTAACCAATGGTAAACACACAATGAGTCAGTGTGGAGATGCACAACATTAGTCTGCCATTGCAATGCGAGATTAAGACCTTTTAACGTGGCATCAAGTTCTGCCAAATTTATATGTTGGGCATCATTTTTCGGACGAAGCCAGCATGAATCTTCCACAACAACACCTAGTTGCCCCAACACGACACCTGTAGCCAACGAACTTGCGTCAACCCATGCATTTAGTTCGTTTCCAGACACTTGCCACTCACCCCGGGCAGGGTCATCATTATGCACTCTGAACAACATTTCAGCCATCATTTGTTGGAGAGAATCATCATCCGCAACATCGTCCCATCCTTTTGTTACTGTAGTCACTCGTCTTTTCACCACTCCTGTTGCCGATCGGAGCCATCCACAGACAGGTAGATGTCCTACCAATTTACCACAGATAGAAAACACAGTACGTCTTGTTAATACATTTGGTAACTTTGGAAGTGGGCTCCCTCGCTTCCATCGCAACGTATTGCCCTCCTCCCAGACCTCGAGGCCTAGCACGGGCACTCCATCCTTTAGGCGCTTAGGGTCTTTGCTTATTAACCCAAACGCTTTCAGTTTTATTCGAACTGCATCCGCAGACATTATGTCATCATTAACATAGATGTCATCTATGTAGGCTGAAGCAGCTTTTGCTGTGGTCTCATCCTGCATCAAAACAGTTTTAATAATGGTTGTCATAATCAAGGGTGCTACGTTTAGGCCAAAACCCAAACGTGTCAAACAATATAGTTTTCCCTTGAGTAGTACTGTCTGAAACGGCCATAATGACTCATGGACACGTATCTGAAGGTAGGCCCTCTTTAGATCCAGAAGTGCTACATTGCTCCCTTTTTGACGCCACTCTCTCAGTTTAGCAGCGCACATATCTGCGTTTCCGGTAAACGCATCAACATGCCGATTCAACTCTCGGTAATCAATTACGGGACGAATTGTTTCTTTGGTAGGTTGTTCAACAGCCATGAGCGGAATTAATCCCTTGGGTGGTCCCAGACGTTCCTGTGGGTATGGTATTAACCAACCGTTGTCAATCCACATCTGAAGTTCTTCTTCATATGCGGCCCTATTCTTGGTAGAAACTGCATACTCTGGAATCGTGTTGCACAGCCGATCTGGTTCCTGGCCCATGGCCCATTTCCACTTTGCAGTCCACACCCTTTCGTTGTCATCAAATGTAGCACAGAAGTCCTTTTCTTCAATCGACATGGCTGCACAGACGTCTTTCCCTTCTCCAAGCCTGATACCTCTAGCTGCTGTGATTGTAACGCCTCCTAGTGCTTGTATTGCATCAATTCCAAGCAACATGTCGTAGCCAAGGGGTTTCTCCTGCATCACCAGAACGTCAACTTTAGCTGTGTCACCCTTCTCAGTACAGATTGTGACTGTCCCTTCACCACAACATACCCGTGATAAGCCATTGATGGTCATAACGCCGACTGGGTTCCTCCGCCACACTGGACAGCAATGGGCACTAACTATAGACCGGGAACACCCCGTGTCTATAAGTGCTGAACACTGCACATCATCAAGTTTAACGCTAATGACAGGCAATCCTGTGTTTATTGGTTGGCAGGGGGCAAAGGTAGCGATAGTACCTTGCCCCCAGCTTCGTTTCCCGAACAGTTGCGAGATATGTGCCCAAACTTATTGCAGCGATAGCATTGCACTCGTCTCTTTGATTGTGGATATACACCTCTCCTATCACTCCGGCACTCTTTAGCAAAATGATTGGCCTCCCCACATTTATAGCACACTACTGGGGTGGCATGCTTATTACTATCTGGAAGAGAGTCCACATTGCCTCCATGTCGAACACGAGCTGCTGCTGCAATTGGTTCCTGTTCCTTACAGATGTTTCGAGCTCGGGCCAATAACTCAGCAGTTGACAATTCATCGATTCTTGATGATGCCCACAACAGTTTACTGACCTCCTCGGGTAGGCCTACCAAAAAAGCACAGCTTAATATTTTATCGTTGACCCCACCAAATGGTACAGATAATTTTCGCAGGTCGGCTAGGTACACGTCGACTGTTTCCTTGGGTTGAAGTGTCCGGCTCGTGAACTGTTGCCACGCAACAAATGGATCTGTACCAAACGCTGTATACAGGCTCTGCTTGATTTCATCCCAGTCTGGTTCATCCCCGAGTTGTTGGTAGACTGCATAGGCCCCTCCGGTTAGCCTCAAAGGGATAACTGTGGCTGGTTCTTTAATTTTGCACAGTTTACAGATTTTCTCTGCCTTTTCAATCCATTCGACGACAGCCGGTCCAGTGGTAGATCCGTCGAACTCGGGTATTAAGCGAATGTCGAATCTGTCCATTGTTAGTCACCGCACACCAAGCGCCGAAATAGCTTAAAACCAACACAAAGTCAAGTATCTGCAGAATGTCTTCTAGGTTCCTCCTCTTCTCTTTTCTCTCTCTCTCCCAACAATCGAACACAGCATATAATAACAAAACTCTAAAGCACGTCTGACAGCACTGACTTCTGCCAACAGTCTGCCCCTCCTCTTAACAACACAGGCTTTTTATATCGCAAAATCGTTCACCTCTATTTGCATATTCTTCTAACTCACGTGATCACTACTCTATAAATAAGAGTCTTGACCGTTTCTTTTCTTTCTTTTTATTTATTTTCGGTGACCGACCCGCACGTGGTCTATCCAGGTAAGTCACGCATTTCTCCACAACGTGTGCACAAGTTCTGAAAATATGAAGATAGTTTATTCCGCTAAAATTTTAAGAAAATAACACGATCTTCTTACTACCAAATAGTATACAGAGATTCTTTAATAGAACAAAGTTTATTTAATTCCGGATATTTTTATTCTCAGTCAGTATCCATGTAAATCCACTAATATAATTTTTCTCCTTCTCCGTGTATCAGGTCTGCTTTTTCATCATGGGTAACTAGTTCCCTTTACAATCGGACGGATCCGTTAAATTTTTTTTGCAGTGCAGTACGTCTAGTAGATCGCAATTACTTGATATAGTGGCAGTGCTTACACATAGCGGTTAGTCTTAGCCATTTTACTTCAATCAGTATCAGCAATTAACACAAAGACACGTTGGTCAATTCCAAAAAAGACATCGTCAAACTGCTCAACACTTCATGAATTACCGGCCTGTTATTACTTCACGTACCCTGTTCGGGAGGGTACGTGAAAAGAATAAAAGCAAATTGAATATTTGCAAGAACGACAATCCAAACAAAGTAAATTATTACAATTCATTACAAATTATTTCAAATTATATTAATGAAGTAAAGAAAGGAAAGATTGTATGCTACCAGCTGAAAGAATGGAAAAAATCTCTATCAGAATTGTTGTTTGAACGATTTTTTTCGGCGTATTTTAAAAAAATATAAAAATATTTTTTTCTAAAAGATATCAATCGTGGTCTGACAAAGAGAAATTATTCTGCTACTCAGGAAAATACCAAGTATACAACTTTTATACTGCCAAAGAAACCTAAAATATTTCTTTTAAGGAAAGGATAGATATATTATCGAGACTTTTCGGGGAGCATGACATCATATTGTTACGCGTCATAAGTATCTAAAGGTTGGGAAACAAGAGAAAGAGGATGTTATTGTTTATGCAGGAAATGCTAATTATTCAGGATTAAAGACCTTGAAGAAAAATGTTTAAATGTTTAATATTGGTTCATGGTTTAACACCCGCTAAAAATAAAGAGATCTGTTCCAGGATATAATCAATTATTACTCCCAACACTGTGAAAACTTTACAAAAAGTTCAGAAAGAGTGACAAAGGCTATTGAATTTAAAACAGGTTAATACAGTATTGAAGAAAAAAAAGTTCAAAGGGTAAAACAACGTGTCCGCTATGAAAAAAATATTGTAGAACATGTGGGGAAAAGTATTTCACATTACAAAAGAGTGTTATTTTTAAAATGCAATATGCTTTGAGTGCGGACATTATGGGTCACAAATCAATGGTATACAAAGAAAGATCGCAAGCCTGATAGAATAAATATCATCGCATCTAAAAAAAACCCTATGAATTGTAAGAAAGGAAAATATATTGACGTCAAAATTAATGGCTCGAAAGTAATACTGAGTATTGTTAGTGATATATCCCTAATTGATGAAGTAACTTAAAAGAAATTTGGATATCCAAACTTAGAAAATAGGGAAAAAATACCAGACGTGTTTCTGGAAATAGACTAAAATTCAAAGGTGAATTTTATACAAATATGACACTAAGGGAAAACACAGTAAGTACAGAAATTCTTATTATAACAGAAAGAAATTCTAATTTATTTGGAATCGCCTTGATCATATTATTAAATTTCTGGAAGAAACCCATAAAATGGTTTTGTAGAAAAGTAAGTGTGGCAAGGATAGAAAATTCAAAAAAATTGCCAGAAAATTGTATAAAAATTAAAAAAAAGGATTTTGAAAATGCATTTTCTGAATGCATTGGTTTGTTTCACTTTGGTTAAGGAGAAATTTGAGGGGCAACATAAACCGGTGCTCAAAACTAAAAGGAAGGCTCCATTCGCCTCACTGGAAACAACAGATGACAAACTAAAGAGACTAAAAAAAATGTAGTTATAAAAAAGTGGACTACTCTGATTTGGAATCATCCGCAATATATATAAAATAGATCAGTGTATGTACGGATCAAGGTATGTACGGATTTCTCAACCCGACTAAATTATTGCTTAAAATATCAAAACAATCCGCTCCCTACACCTGAGAAATTTTTTCTAAGCTGAATGGGGGTAAAATTCTTCTAAAAAATAAAATTATCAGAGGCAAGTCAAAGTCCAGGATGACTGTTCAAAATACCTGACAATAAATACCCATAAAGGATTGTTTGCCCTAAAACATTTGGCTTTTGGATTGTAAGTTGCTCAAAACTATTCCAACAAATTATCGATACTATGTAAGCAGGCCTAGATTTTGCAATATGTTGCTTAGAATATATTCTAATAAAAGGCAGCAATGTTTAACATAAAATCCATATTCGTTAGGTATTCGAGAGAATAGCAAACTACGGATTCAAATTGGCTCTCGGAAAATGTGAAATGGGTATAGACAAAATTCAATATTTAGGACAAATAATTGATGGAAAGGTAGAAGACCCAACCAAATAGACAAGACGGAATTAGAGACATACCTAGACCGGACGATGTAGTGAAATTACAATCATCATAGTCTAGCGAATTACTATAATCCTTATATCCCGAATATGCATTAATTAAGAGTACCATTGAATGAATTAATTAAGAAGAATAAAATGGCACTGGGCAAAAAAAAAAAAAAAAAATGCGAGGAAGCATTCCAAAAAATAAAAAAAATGTGTTTGTTATGGGACCTAGCTTTGGCACATTACTATCCGAAGAAGGAGTTAATTGTAGCAGTAGATGTGAGCGAAAAGTGTTTGGGAGCCGTGCTTTTACACAGATTATATGATTGATCTACTAAACCAATAGCTCACGCTTCAAGTTTTTTTTAACCTGCAGAAAGAAATTCCAGTCAGATTGAGAAAGAAGGTCAAGCAATTGAGTACGCTATGAGGAAATTGCATAGATGCATCCATGGAAGATCATTTTTCTTGCAACTTGACCGTAAACCATTACTGTCGATTTTTCCTTCAGAAAGGTGTTCCTACCCATACCACAAACATATGGTAGTGATGTAGCATTTCTTTGCTCAACTACAATTTTAACATGAAAAATTTACCATCTAACAATATTGAACATGCAGATGGTCTATCCAGATTGATTCCATGTAAAAGGGAATTGTTAGAAAAATAGTTATAGCAGCACTAAATAAAGAAAATGACCTGGGAGACATACTAATAAATATTGTTAAAGAACTACCTTTACCACCCGGAGAAATAACAAAAAGCAGCAAAAATGGACAAATACATTAGCAAGACAAAAAAGTGTAGCAAAACGAAAAGAAGAAAAAAAGGATTAAAAATGTTTCTGTTTTCTATATGTGACGAAAATCTAATCCATGCAGAGAGAGTGGTAATACCGCAAGTGTTGCAAATATAAAGATATAATGAGATGATATATATACGTCAAAGATGTAATGGGAGGATATACATACTGGCTTAAAATTGACCAGCACATAGAAAAATTGTAAAATAATGCAAAGGTTGTCAACGACAGCTCCACCCATAAGGATGTAATCTTGGCCGAAAACCTGGACACGCATTCAAATAGATCAGACAGGACCACTGTAATGATATTATTACCTGGCCATCCTGGATAGTTTTCTGAAATGGCCTGAAATATATAAATGTTGCTGAGAGAGAGAGAGAGAGAGAGAGAGAGAGAGAGAGAGAGAGAGAGAGAGAGAGAGAGGTGAGTAAACGTGGAGGTAGACACGTTTATCAGAACCGAAGGTCAGCTGACCAGATTACGTATATGTGACGTGGTCAGGTTGACTAGATCTGTGAGATTTGATTTGGGCTTTGAAGAAGACGGACGGTTTTTTCTGTTGTCTCCCCCCTCACTGGGGAGGGGGGAGACGAACGCTGACGTGTGTGAAGAAGAACCCACACAAGCAGATTTCACTTCCACCTTCTGCAGGACCTCTGGGGAAAGTGAAATAAAAACTATAAAACCCATTCATCGTCTTAGAGTGATAAATCTTCGTCAAACAGGTATCAAGTCTCCCTCCAGGATGAGAAATTCCCAGATGGTCCAACATCGAAGAAGCAGAGGTAGGTTCAGAAATTACATGTCACACACACGATTCCCTTTATGATAATCAAACACACAACTATTTATATTAGAGACAATCATACGCACACGGAATCATTTGATGTTATACACCCAAACGTAAATGGCGCCCCTAAATGAAGAACTCTATATAACATATTCAAATGTAACAAAAGTTCAATTTGGTGCCCCTCAATGATTTTAAATGGTGCCTCATTCATGATAACCAATATATAACATAAATACAAGCGTCACAACTGCAAATACTATAAAGACGTTAGACGAGGTACTTGGTCGTTTTAGAGTACGAAAAACAATTATAAGTGACAATGGTAAGATGTTCACAGAACAAGAATTTAAGGACTACTGTAAGTCACTTGCCTTGGAACATATCACAGCACCAATTTAAAACCTCAATCTTACGAGCAATCAGAAAGATTTGTCGGTACCTTTAAAAGAGCATTGCAAACGAATAACAAACTGAAAAACAGAGTAATAAAAAATTCCTAAAAATTTATAGATAAAGTAAAATCATCTTAAATAATCTTTTTCCAGAAATGTTTTCGATCGATTAAATCCGGGAAAAAATGATATAAACAATATTCAAGATGATACAAAGTACATAACATATCGGACAGGAAAGAGGTTTTGGGAAGATCGACTAATTTCCAAAAGAATCGTGAGAATGATCTATATCATAAAAGGACGAATATTCTCCCACAAAAGACATATAAACTAATTGATACCAAGATAGACGGAAATAGTCGAAAACGAATAGTTCCCAATTGAACTGCTGTAACACATGTTCCACATTCAACCTCCAAACAAGAAGTAAATACAATGGAAGTAACAGAAACTCCGAAAATTAGTCCCTCTCCAAAATGGAAGAATTCAAATATACAAACTGTAAGAAGTGAAAAAAGGAAAAGGGCTGAACGCTTTGGTTCAAGTTAAAAAGAATATTACTTGGGGGAAGGTTTTATAACAGAATGACCTAACACCCTTCCGTATAATAATATACAAACCATGTAGATATACCCTCCGGAAATTAGAAAGTTCCTAGACACCGGCTTTTATCCCCTTTGTAAATAAACTTTTGCATTAGCCCTAGGTGAATGTCTTGTGTTATTTTTGTCTAAAGAAATATATATATATATATATATATATATATATATATATATATATATATATATATATATATATATCAGTTATGTTCGTCCCGAAATATTGCTATGTATCATTTTCCTACAAAAGTTTGGGAGGATGTATTATTTACACGATAACGTTTTATCCTCTTGATTATACATTTCTTTTAATGCACGTATGCCAGCAAGGAAACGATGGCTGTGCATGGGCGCCCATGTCGTACTTTTCACGTACTTCTCTCGCCACTCTGAAATCAATGAACCAACGATCTAAGTTTGCTGACACCACGTTCATCGGTTTCATAAATGTTCAACAGTCGCCGATGAATATTAATCGGATCAATATTCATTCATAGATGAATTCAATGACGCATCACTGCTTACGTTTGTTACATGATAAGGGCTGTCCCCTTTTCATGTTAGTATAAAAATAGAGAGATTAGTTAAAATGAAAATGAAATAGCAATAGACGAAATTCGAACCTCGTAATTTAGGTTTAAAAATATATTACGCGTGAGAATTTAAAAATGTAAAACAAACGATTGTTTAGAATAGAGATAAAATATTTCAAGAAAAGAATGTGGACTGTCAAGTTTGTTATGAAATTTTAAATTGAAAGAATGCAGCTTATAAGATAATGTTTTTAACATATTGGAAAAAGGTTACTGAGTATAGGTTAACATTCCTTTTGTAGAAATAGGAAAAGTTTTGGACACGCATGTCCAGAACACGTTAAAGAAGGCACATGTTTTAACATGTGTATGACGTCACGGAAAATAGAAAGTTCTAGGGATAGAGAAAAACTTTAGAGTAAAAGAAGATGGTCAGAGAGACAGTCAGTGAGAAACTCAGAGAGAGTCTGAACGTCTAGAAGCGAGACGATCACTTTGAAACTAAAATGTGAAGCTTTGAATTCTTGATGATGGAAATCACGGCCGGTCGTGTGATGAATAAACTCATCTGTATTTTGTAGAACGTCGTCTTGTGTTTCTGATTCCTTCCAAAAGGTAAATTGATTTGTTATTATATGTCTGTGTTATAAAATGTCGTTACATAAACATCATCATGACTACACAATGTCTGAACAGTTAACACTGTCTCCTCACTCCAAGAGCTTCTTCCCCTTCTTCCATAAACACACTTAAGGAATGAACATTAAATATATAGGAATCGTTTTAAACGAACAATTTCTCTAAGTCTCTTACAATAAAATGAACACTCTCTCTAAGTCTCTTTCAACATCCCTCTCTAGAACTCTTACAACACATCTCTCACTAAGATACATCATCACTTATAATAAGACTCTTCTAAGACTGCGCGTATAATAAGACTCTCTCTATGAAACCCCTATATATAACACGTGCATGTTTATTGTTTATGGTTGTTTTTAGAGTTCATCACCGTTAATATCTGCAACAGAAAGATGGAAATTCCAGGTGACGAATGCATGTTTCCATTCATTATTTCAATGGAATTCCCAATCTCTTTTAGAAAAATTCTTATATTTATATAAACACACACACACACAAACACATACACACACATATATATGTATATATGTATGTGTGTGTGTTTGTATGGTTGTGTAATAAGTACAATTAATTATGAAGGAATTTATCATTCTTACTTTTAATCACTGCATGTGGAAGCATTAGCACTTCATGTGGCTCTTCGAATATTAGTTATTAGACAATTACATTCATTCGGCATTTGGAGTCTACAAATTATAAACTGAAACGGTTGGGAAACTGATAAGCAGACGAATCGATCACTTCGAATGAGACTATTTGCTTTTCTTAAATCTAAATCAGAAAAAATGTTGTACGAGTCGACATTAATGAATAACATCAATATATTTTATTCAGAAACTTGAAATAAAAATGTAAAAAGAAATCCCTGGGGAAATATCCCTTGACGTGTCTATCGATGCAGACGCTTTCGAAAGATAGATTAAATTAAAAAAAATAAAATCAAAGAAACCATACTTTTTTCTGTAATGTTTTTCTTCGTTAATTTATGTTTATTACAGTTCCATTAATGCGTAATACTTCCGTTATGTAGATTAAGTGATATTAAATACTAGCATAATCTATGTACCGGCGTTTTCCTAGGGAAAGTCAGGATAGATTCGTTAAAGGACACTCCTTAAAAACATTAACTAGTCGTTTATGCGGTCACCACCGGTCCTATAAATAGCGGGAACTGGAATGCGTCGCCCAAATGAAATCATATAATGTCCATAGTCAGGAATTGTCTGGTAATTCCAGCAAGCAGAAGCGATTGTTTGCAATTATCATCACTGGTGATTATTGGCGATTAGTTCGCGTTTGGGACGATTACTTGCAGGTAATGTCATGGAATGGGGTTTACTGGTGGGAAGTGATGGCCTTTGCACCCGAAACTCACTGACAGCCATTATTAGTGTCAGCACCATAAAAGTATTCCTTACGGAAATTATTATATCTAACTTTCCTCTTAAAATAATGTGAGACTAACCGTAGCCCTCGGCGCAAGAGGGTCCGTGTGTGCCTGGCGTGTGAGGTGGTGGCTGATCCTGTGGTCGGGGCAGCGAAAGAAAGAGTTTCAAGATGGCGCCTGCCTGCTTTTATTAGAGACGGAATCTCGCAGGATCGCGCGAGATCTCGCGGGGATGCAAATTAGCTAGGCCATCTTGAGTAATAAAAATCGGTCCATTGGAGGTGCGAGTCAGTCGGGTTCTGACGTTCGTGGCGATCAGTACAGTGACCGTTGGGTTCCGTGTCTATTCGTGCAGTCAGCTGAGCTTTGTAAGTTGCCTTCGCGCCGTGGCTGTGATTGTTTGTTGGTTTGCTGTGTGTTGCTGTGGTTCTTCAGTGAAACGCTTCGTCGCCCACGACGAGTCTCACCGTCTCCTACACAAGATACTCTTACAAGCTATTTCGGCCTCCCCACTCCGAACTTGGTTTTCTTTTCTTCAATGGCGGATAGGTTCGATCTAAAATTGATACCGGAATTCGACGGATCCGACCCGGTACTCAGCTGGGTTGAGAAGGTCGAGTTACATTGTCAGTTGTCCGGCGTGAAAAATGTCGAGCGCGTGATTCCTCTGCGGCTGACCGGCGGGGCCTTCGCTGTATATCAGCAACTCAGCGCTGAGGAGAAGTGTGACTACTCGAGTATCAAGGCGGCGTTGTACAGGGCGTTCGCCACTGACCCCGCCACTGCATGGGAGCAGTTTGAGACGAGGTCTATACGCTTGGGCGAAACTGTGGACGTGTATCTCGCCGAACTTAAGAAGCTGACGGTGTTGTTCGGCGGTTTTCCCGAGAGGGCCCTAGCCTACAAATTCCTGTCAGGACTCCCCGCTGGAGCAAAGCAGCTCCTGCGAGCAACCTCTACCACGTCCTCACTACCGCTGAGTGACCTAGTGGACAGAGCCAGGACAATAATGAAGGACGACTCGACGGTGCAGGAAACGGTAGTCGCTGTCGCACAGGCCCCACCAAGTGGCGAAGGACCGTCTCAGGGACCCAGCCCGCAAGGTGATGTCATCTGCTACAGATGCAACGGGCGGGGCCACATGGCAAGAAATTGTAGAAGGCGGTCGACGGCTGTTCGCTGCTACTGCTGTAACAAGACTGGGCACATGGCCCGAGACTGTGCGGGAAACGGGGACGGGGACAAGGTGCCAGTGCCGACCTCTTCCCCGAACAGAAAATAAACAAGGCGCTCCCTGTCATTCAGGTCCGAGTTAATGACACGTTATGTTCAGCCCTCCTTGATTCCGGTTGCTCCCGCACCATAGTGTGTGCGGACTTCTGTCGGGCGTGGAAAAAGAAGAACGTCAGGATAACTACCATCACTGGAAAAATACGAATGTGTTGCGGCGTGGGTGTGGTACACATTCGCACAAGAACTGGGAACTCAGCCAACGTCGAAGCGCTGGTGACACGCGAAAAACCGCTGAGTTTCGACCTGTTGCTAGGCTACGATGCCATCAAAGCCCTGGGCGGCGTGCGCATAACGCGCGCTGGCGTTGTAGAGTTTCAGGATAGGCCCCCGGTGTGCGCAGCACTAAGAGTCGACCAGCCGGACTTCAGTGCGGAATTCGACGACCAACAGAAGGCGTGGACCGCCACTTGGAGGTGGTCAGAAGACAAGGAACCGGCCAAACTACAAAACAAAGTGGCAGAGTACCGTATGCCCGACCAGATAAGGCCTGCATACGAAAGCGAGCTCCGTGAATGGATTAAGAACGGTTGGCTGATTCCATACCCCTACGACAAACTTGGACCCCCCAAGGGCCTGATACCGCTGATGGCAGTTGCCCAACCTAACAAGTTAAAGGTGAGGCCGGTAATGGACTACCGTGAGTTGAATGCGCACGTTGATGCGTTCACAGCGGACGCCGACGTCTGTGCCAGCAAGCTTCGAGAGTGGCGCCGGCAGGGGTCCAATGTGTCCCTACTGGACTTGAGAAAAGCATATTTGCAGGTCCGGATCGGCGAGGCGATGTGGCCTTTCCAGACAGTGATGTTTTCCGGGAAGAGATACTGTCTTACGCGACTCGGATTTGGGCTAAACGTAGCACCCCAGATAATGAAGGCTATCGTCAATGCCGTGTTGTCACAAGAAGAATGGATCAGAAAGGGAACATCGGCGTATATTGACGATATATACGTGAACGAAGATATCGTGTCCTCTTCGCGCGTAAGATCCAAACTTGCCGAGTTTGGTCTAAACTGCAAGGACTCTGAGCGGCTTGAGGATGGTGCCCGCGTATTGGGCTTGAGCGTTCAAGAGGAGCGAGGGATCCTGAGGTGGAGGCGTGGAACCGCAGTTCCCGACGTACCCGACGTTTACACAAGACGTGCCGTGTTCTCCCTGTGCGGGAAACTTGTGGGGCACCTTCCAGTATGCGGATGGGTTCGTGCAGCGACAGGCGTCATAAAAAGGAGGGCAAATGCGGTCAGCAAAGGCTGGGACGATGAGATAACCGACGAACTATTGGTTCGAATGTTAAAGGAGACCGTCGCTAGTGTGAAAAAGAATGACCCCGCCACAGGGGACTGGTGCGTGCAGGGAGACAAACTGAGCGTGTGGGTGGACGCAAGTTATCTAGCGATCGGTGTAGTTTTGGAGAAAGATGGGGCCGTAGTTGAGGATGCCTGCTGGCTGCGACCGGCGAATGATGCTGCCCATATCAACCTGGCAGAACTCGACGCTGTAATAAAGGGCATTAACCTGGCACTTCAATGGGAAGTGAAGAAACTGCGTGTGCACACCGACTCACTTTGCGTGCACCACTGGGTGTCGGACACACTCACGAGCAAGGCCAGGGCACGCACCAAGGCAGCCAGCGAAATGCTGATAAGACGGAGGCTCGAGACTGAAAAAACTGGTGACGGAGTACAACCTGTCCGTAGACGTAGTGCTCGTCGCCTCGGACTACAACCTCGCCGACAAGCTCACTCGGGTACCACGGAGATGGTATGAGGCTATGAAGAAAGAAGCTAAGCCATTGCCTCTGTGTGCTGCCTCCGTCGAGGAGGACGAAATCAGGAAGATACATCACGACAGTGGGCACCCCGGAGTGCAACGGACCTACTACTTTGTGAAGTTGGCTAGACCATCAATACCAAAAAGCGCAGTAAGAGCAGTGGTCAGGGAGTGCCAAACGTGCCAGTCCATCGACCCCGCCCCAGCCAGATGGCGGAAAGGACAGCTGGGAATGGACGCGACTTGGAGTCGGTTGGGTATGGATATAACCCACTACGGCAGCCAACACTTCCTCACGCTGATAGACTGCGGGCCAACGAGGTTCGCGATTTGGCGCCAATTGGCAAGGCAGGATTCCACCAGTGTCATCCACGAATTGGAATCCATATTCTACGAAAGGGGGCCGCCTGAGGAGATCCTCACAGATAACGACACCGCGTTCTGCAGCAGGGAATTTAGGCATTTTATGGACAACTGGGGGATCCGCCTTCGACACCGATGCGCGTATGTGCCGAGCGGCAATGGCATAGCGGAGCGATGCCACCGAACCGTGAAGAGGATCGCGGCCAGGAAGAAGTGTACGATCGCGGAGGCGGTTTACAGATACAACACAACGCCTAAGGACACCGTGACTGGCGGCAGTGCGCCTGCTGATGCGATTCATCACTACCACGTGCGCGTCAAGGACGTTGAAGTGTGTCTACCCGACCAACGAGAACCCCAGGGGACGTACCAAGTGGGAGACACCGTCTGGGTGAAGCCACCCGGCGGCCGGTGCACCAGCAGCTTTTGGAGGGGGCGGGTCACCGGCGTCATCAGTGAACAGGCCATACTAGTCGATGGTACTCCGCGCCACGTAAGGGATGTCCGGCCCGCTCTAAGCGCTGACCAATCGGCAAGCAGTGGAAGTAGCGAGTCATCCGACGATGAGCGATGGATCCAACCCGTGCCCCACGAACCTGGTGACTCAACTGCGAGCAGTGGAAGGAGCGAGTCATCCGACGATGAGCGATGGATCCAACCTGTGCCCCATGGACCTGATGACTCAACTGCGAGCTCTAATGCTGATGCTTCCGATGCCACTTCTGAGAGCTCCGATGAGGAAGTCCCGGCAATACCCCTCCGCAGGAGTGCTCGAATCAAACGGCCACGTCTGCCGTGTCACGTATGTGATCTGGAGACCAGGGGGGAGTGTGAGACTAACCGTAGCCCTCGGCGCAAGAGGGTCCGTGTGTGCCTGGCGTGTGGGGTGGTGGCTGATCCTGTGGTCGGGGCAGCGGAAGAAAGAGTTTCAAGATGGCGCCTGCCTGCTTTTATTAGAGACGGAATCTCGCAGGATCGCGCGAGATCTCGCGGGGATGCAAATTAGCTAGGCCATCTTGAGTAATAAAAATCGGTCCATTGGAGGTGCGAGTCAGTCGGGTTCTGACGTTCGTGGCGATCAGTACAGTGACCGTTGGGTTCCGTGTCTATTCGTGCAGTCAGCTGAGCTTTGTAAGTTGCCTTCGCGCCGTGGCTGTGATTGTTTGTTGGTTTGCTGTGTGTTGCTGTGGTTCTTCAGTGAAACGCTTCGTCGCCCACGACGAGTCTCACCGTCTCCTACACAAGATACTCTTACAAATAACTAAAACATTTCTATTATCATTAGTAACCTTACGAAACATAAAAATAATATCCTACCCGAAATGAGCCGGTGTCAGGTCAAATCCTCGAAATCATAAAAATAGTTCGTTTATAAAAGTGGAATTCATCTATTAATTTAAAATATATCAGCAACTGAACGTGAACTATGTGCTATTGTTACATGATAAGGGTTGCCCCCTTTTCATGTAAGTATAAAGATAGAGAGATTTAGTTAAAATGAAAATGAAATATCATAGACGAAATTCGAACCTCGTCATTTAGGTTTAGAAATAGATTACGAGAGAGAATTAGCAAATGGAATGTAAAAAACAAACCATTGTTTAGCTTAGAGATAAAATAGTTTTAAGAAAAGAATGTGCATTGTCAATTCTGTTATGGAATTCAATGGAAGAATGCAACTATAAGATAATTTAATAAACATGTTTTTAACGTATTGGAAATATAGGTTACTGAGAATATAGGTTAACATTCCTTTTGTAAACAAAGGAAAAAGTTTTGGACACGCATTTCCAGAACACGTTAAAGAAGACACATGTTTTAACATGTGTATGACGTCATGGAAAATGGGAAGTTCTTGATATAGTTAGAAACTTTAGAGTTAAGCGAGGAGAAACTGAGGGAGAGTCTGAGAGAGAGAGCCTTTTTTACATAGGCATCACCCCTTATTAAGGCCAAGAGGCCACTCAAGGATAAGGGTTTAAGAGTGTACAGTAGACATTGGCCAATATAGTAATCATTAGTAATGAAAATTTGGTAAATATGAGGGGAGAGACGAGAGTCTGGAGTCCAGACATGGACATTCGAACGTCTAGAATCGAGACGGTCACCTTTGAAACTTAGAATATGAAACTTGAATTCTTGACGGTGAAAACCACGACCGGTCGGAGAAGAAATAAACCCAGCGTGTGTTTTTATAAACGTCGTCTTTGTGTTGTTATTCTATCAAAAAGGTAAAGTGAAAATTGTCATTATATGTCTTGTATGTCATGTGTTTTAAAATGGTTTTACATACACAATGTGAACTCTACATCTCATATCTACACTTCTAAGTACGAACATTATATATATATATATATATATATATATATATATATATATATATATATATATATATATATATATATATATATATGAATCTCTTCATAACACAAACACGGAACGCAAAAATCTCTTAATAAGACTCTAAGACTCACCTCTTAATAAGCCCTAACAATAACAATACGAACAACAACAACCACAATAATAATAATAATAATAATAATAATAATAATGAAAAAATATAACACTATAAAGTAAATGGGATGCAGTGGAGAAACGAAAAAGGTTGGGGATTCGACGGATTTTTGCTTCATTTTAATCGTTTTCCTTAATTTTTTTCTTCTTTTTTCCCCCACAAAATATTTGCTATTATTTTCTACTCTACAAAGTTGATAGACATCGAACTCCTATAAGATAAGGAGTTATAATATTTCAAATGTATTCTTTGCCTTACATAGAACAATAAACATCTTTTGATTTGAAATTCAACCATTTCACGTCATAAATTTTGGATATGTTGAATTACTAGAATTATATTAATTTTCTGTATTTTTGAGATGAGGTGTTTTCATTGATTGAGATTGTCGGACTGATTTCCTTATCTTGGTTGTTATCGTCACACGTTTCGGCCGTTTTTGCCTTCCGGGATCAGGTGTTTTGTATCGAACTGGGGAACCGTTTGTTAGGAGTCTCGAACCCAATCCTTTATTATTATTATGGGGCTACCGTGTTCGGACTCCAGCTAGGCTTTTGGAATAGTTGCTGATTCTCTGTTTTGAATGTTACTGTTTTACTGCCTTCGTTCAGGATTGAACTCGGCACCTTTGGGTAACTGAAAACTTTGATACAACATCTAGGACCACTCGGCCATATGTCAGTAGGACAATTTTTAGTTGGTTTTTGTTAATCTTAAACCAATATTGTTATTCAAGGTGTTCTCTCTCTATAAAAGGTGTCCAAATTGCATTCAGCTCTATGCTTGGTTTGCACAGTAGGTTTTGTCCGAGCATGTGAGCTGTTTCTTTAAGTTTTCTCACTTTCCAGTGGGTCTCTCTGTTTATTATTTTTACTTCATCCCATAAGGGGCGATGGTCTCCCCTCTCCACCCAGACATGGTTGGCTATACCCGATTTTTCCGTCTCCCCTTTAGTTACCGCTTTTCGGTTTTCTTCCACCTTTACTTAAGGAGGCTGCATGTTTCACCCTTGTAAACCTTTATGCAACTGCATGGGATGGAGTATATGCAGTTTTTTGGCCATGTTCTCCTCCATAGGGGGCTTCACTCGTACCAGGTGTCGTCTGAGTGTTGACTCGCTCTTGAATACCGTCCTGATGTTGTAAGGGGCACATATTCTCTGAATCTTTTCGGAGATACATCGCATGTATGGTAGGCAGACCGTTGGTAGGTTTTGCGTTTCATTCTCCTATCTTATACTATTAACACGTCTGATAGATAGTATGCTATCGGGGTAGTTGTTACGACGGAGGGTATTCTTCAACTTGACCATTTCTTGGCGGGGTGTAATGGTATCGCTACTTATTGTCTCTGCTCGATACTGTAAGCAGCGTGCGATTCCATGTTTGATACTGTATGGGTGATGGGAGTTGAAGTAAAGGTATTGTCTGGTGAAGGTAGGCTTGCGATATACGGATGTCTTAAACCCATGCTCTGTGTGTGATATGAGTATATCAAGGAAGGCCAGTTGGTTATCTTTTTCTTTTAAACGGTTCCCCAGTTCGATACAAAACAACTGATGACGGCCGGAGGGCAAAACGGCCGAAATGTTGTTACGATAACAACCAAGATGTGGAAGTCAGTCCAACAATCTCAATCTACTAAAATTATATATATATATATATATATATATATATATATATATATATATATGTGTGTGTGTGTGTGTGTGTGTGTGTGCGTGCGTGTGTAATTCCGCGCATTCTAGCTTTAAATACAAAAGTCAAGTACCATGATTCAATTGTGCTCAAAACAGAAACATTTATTTCGAAGGCTACTTAATATGCCTGGTTTAACCGTTTGTTAATCGATAATTGTTTGAATTTAAGTTTAAAATAAAAAGTTCAAAGTATATGGTGCAATTTTCCTTTAAACAGAAAGATGTTTGATCGAACTCGCCACTGTCTTATCAAAGTAGTTACTGTTGATTTTATATGTCGAGAGTTTCGCCTTGTGTGGTATAAACACTTCTCAAATGCACTTGCGATAATAGGCTGTGTAAGGTTTAAACTTTGGTCAAAATATGTTCCTTCTTTCATCGGATTATTCCGATTATAGAGTATCGATATTTTTTGAAAAGATTGCGATACAAAACCGATCTTAAATAACTACCAGGCACATAATGTACGTTCTTGTAAAATTCTATATAAATTGGCCCAGCCGTTTTCGAGTTCGTGGGGAACGATCTCAAACCCAGAACAACACATATCAATACAAACAAAGTTCCTCTAATAAAATAGTAGATAATCTTTAGTTTTCTAACATGTGTTTTGCTAATTTGTTAACTACCAAATAGTATCATCCCCAATGTCAGTTTATTTGCAAATAACTGAGATTATTTGCAGATAGATAGTTCAATCCAGTAGCTTTATACATTAGCCTAAGTTACTCGTTTACTTAAATGTGTTTATTTAATGTAGCCACATAAATAACTTACTATTAAAACTTTATATAAATTTGTTTTGAAATTCGAGGGTTAGCCGCTTACGCCCGTTAAGCATGGGAAAGATCTACAGATTGTAAAGAAAGAATGATCGTTTTTATGTTAAATTGGTGTTTGAATACAGTTAGATTTGTGCACTCTTTAGCATTAAATACTAACTACTATTGTTATGTAGAGGTTATATTTGTGTGTTCATGTTCATGCGATGATGTTTATATTAGCAGTGATGGTACAGATGAGGAGGGACAGGGCATATGCAATACACATTGAGAGGGGATGGATATATATATATATATATATATATATGTAGAGAGAGAGAGAGAGAGAGAGAGATAGAGATTGAAGATAGGTATTGATATTGACATCTTTACAGTTTGACAGTTTTGCTTGGGAGTGTTTCTATAAACATTAACACATATATTTCTTAACACATATCTTTGAGATGAGGATTGCCAGTCTTTTATCATAATGCATGAACATTCCATATTTATAATAGTTGAGAGGGAGACGCATTCTTAAGATGATAGAGTCGCATTCTTAGATGAGTTTATAAACATTCTTATGAGTGGAACACAAGTCTATAACACACATTCACAATACCTTTCTGTTGAATAACATAACATGAAGACACAGATACAAAATTATAAAGTTGTTCGTTCATTCCATTCGATCGGTCAATGACTTTGCATCATGGAATTCAAAGTCTCTACATGATTTCTTTCTTCTCCCCTTCGTTTCCAAGGTTCAATGTCAGCTCAGCCTGTCCGACCCTATTCCGGCCTGACTTCTTTCTCACTCACTTGACTTTTTGACTTAGTGACCTAAAGCTCTCTATATTGAGAACTCATGACGTCATTGCATGATCAAACACGTGCATATCGATTCCGTGGCCCGACACGCCTCACGTGTCCAGCATGCATTGCTCTTCACATGTTTACAATCCGATTTCTCTAACCAATTTTCCTAACCCACTTTACAAGTATGATTATTTTTTTATTGTTTGTATCTAGATTCCTTATTTTAATTTCATTTCATTAACAGACACAAATTTCCTATTTTTCAATAAACAGATATCTATTTGATGTGAACTAAACAATGGGTAATTCTACAATCCATTTTCAATAACATTCTGTATTATTTATTTTAACTTATGATCGGAATTCTCAATTCCAAATCTAGCTTTCCAGGTTCGAACTCTAGGCTATCCTATCTCATATTTACTCACTTACAAAAACAAGCGACTTGTTCTTGTAACACTATTAGTCCAAGCCCATTAATTGCTATGCACCTAACAAATACTATTTTTTTAAAATTTATTTCGGACTACTATCCTCATCCTTTTTTTCAGATGTTGCTTCACGACGTTTCGGCCAACTAATCCTCTGGCCTTCGTCAAGTAATAACCGTGACGGATAGGAACTCTGAATCTCCTGACTACATTCACTACGGTTACTGCTTTCCGTACTTGTCGTCTCACCACGATTTTTGCCAAGTATGCCTCTGACCGGCTTTGGGTGGGATTGGCGCAGTTGATAGAGACGTTGGATCTCTACGGTTCCAGGTGAGAATTGTCTGAAGATAGCGGGTTCAATCCTACTCAAAATCCGGCCAGGGGCTTACTTGGCCAAAATCGTGGTGAGACAACAACTACGGAAGGCAGTAATTGCAGTGAATGCAGTTAGGAGATTCAGAGTTACTGTCCGTCGCGGTTAACACCTAACGAAATCCAGAGAATTACTTGGCCGAAACGTCGTGAAGCAACACCTAAAAAAAGAAAAACAAAGATGAGGATAATAGCCCGCAATAAATAAAAAAACATTATAAATAATACTCATCTCACTGAATCCCAATTAAATAATAAATACTATGATATTTAGTTCGCCCTTTCGTATAACAAGGGTCCATAAAGAAATCAGATAAATCGATTCGGTAGTTCCATATACATTGTGGTGAGAGGGGTATCACATGAATTCAAGTATTATTATGAGGAAGTCGAAAGGATACTATATTACTTAGTTTGCTGCACCTGATAATGACACATATCCATAAAGATATGAACTACATCGGTCCGGTCGTTTCCAAGAACATTTAGAAGAGAGAGAAAAACAGGAAAACAGATAGGCTGTGATGAATATTATATAGCGGTTCCATTTTTTTCATGTATTATTTTTCGTACAGTCGTGTGAAATTGCCTGAATGTTTGTCCTTTATTGATTAACTCATCATATCACATTGCCACATTCTTATCGGAAATTTTATGAAAATTAGACTTTTTTCTAGGCAGCGAAGTAATTATTTCATGGAGATTAAATCTTCTTTTCATGAATTTGTTTCAGTTATTGTTTCCATTATTCAAATGTAATGACACGATTCGATGTTTTAGATATTTACTGATCACCGAAGGAAGGGTTGCTCGTTTATTATTATTATGATTATTTCGCCGAGATATGTTTTTTCATGAATCAAATATTTATTTACATCTAATCGTTACCAGGAATGTTTACTTAAAAAATGTAATCATAACCATTTAGTTGTAAACTTAGAAATAATAACATGTAAAACTATCAGGTGATTATCTTAGTTACATATAATAATGAAGTCATTTAGAGGGGAGGATGGTCTTTATTCAGATACGTGGAATCAGTTCCTGTTTACGGCTTGAAAAAGACAGCACCTCGGTCATAATTGAAATTTGCTTACACAGTGCAAACGCATTTCACGTTATTTCATCCATAATTAACTTTTTCCCTAAATGTCAGGGTACATTTAAAAACGATGTGCTCTTTAAAAACAACTTTCTTCACAAAATTTAAAAAAATATTTCAAGTATTTGGTTCATCGTTAAAATCAATTTTACTTAAAACATCATAGAAACTCAATTTTGAATCAATTAAGTCTTCACAATGTGGTTCAGTGACATCCTATATTTTTTAATTTCGTAATTATTATTTTTAAAATTCAGTGTAATTTATAAGTTATTTAATTTATTCTTAAAAATCATTTTCTCTCATACACCATTACCAAAGTCATTCCGAATTTAAACACCTTTCACGTTAATTAACTTTTTTTCAAAGTAATTAGTTTATTATTTTAAAACCAACCTTCTTCATAAGATCACGCACAAAGATTATTTCGAATTAATCCAATCCCGCCACACCTGGGAGTTATAGTATTTAATGACCAGTTGTGCATTACTTGAGAAAATTAAAGTTTCAATGAAAGAGATGTTTCCAGACTGAGGAAATTTTTATTTCTTAAGAATTAATTCAATTTTTCGTAAATACTCCTTAATCAACATTTCAGTGATCCCTACAATATGGTCCAATTTCAAATAAACCTTCAATTAAAGAATTCGCTCGAATAATTCTTCCTTAAAAATCATCTAGTATTCAGGAAAATTTCTTTCGTTAGTCAAAAGTTAGTCTTTAGAAATTATAAAAAATTCAGAGAATATTCGAATGGAAGAGCATAATTTATTTTTAAACTATGAAAATCTCACAAAACTCTTAATAAAATAACGTGATCATGTAACAGTTGGTTTTTGCAAACATTCAAGAAAAGTACTGTAAGTGCTATGTTTAAATACTTGTCTCCCAATAAAACAATTGAAGACATCATTTAATGTAATTTTAGGAAGCATAAGTAATTTTGTTCTTAAACTTAGTAATTTAAAAAAAAATCCAAGTTAATTCGTTATTATATGCTCTCTTGCAATCCGTCATGGGGGTTTAGTTATACAAGCACTAAAGCGCAATAGAAGAGGAGAGAGTAGGGGACGCGAAGCCTTCACTAACACTCTACGTCTAGTTACGTAATTACTAAAAAATCGACAATTTTAAAAATCATTTTCTCTCGTCCTCAAAAACTTAAAAGGATAAAGGAATGGGAAAGAGCGAGAGAGAGAGAGAGAGAGAGAGAGAGAGGGCACAGCGGTACCAGCACACACCACACCTCACTCATAATATCATTATATCTCACAATACCGAGACCCAATTCATTTTTTCCATTGCGTCATTGTTTTTTTTTTTTTTGTTTTTTTAAATATGATTAACAGTTAAGAACTGGTGAATATAACATTTCTATGAGTTTATAAAAAAAATAAATAAATAAAAACTTGCTTTCATCAATTTTGTAAGGTGCTCACAGAGAAAAACGTTCATATTATGTAATCCAAAGTTTAGTTTTAGCAATAACATCTTCAGACAGAAATATGCGTGCTAACCTCATGACGGTCCGGAGAGAAAGAGATCGATCTACAAAGAGAGTTATGGGAATGCATGGCCAAATCACAACTCGGCCATGCTGTAGAGTGTGTTAGCAACCGTGGCACTGAGATATATTGCCAGATATTATTGCTCTGACATTTAAATGTATTTTAATGTATTCATACCCACGCACTCTATATTAGATTATCACAATGTTAAACGTATATATCACACGTATATAAAAAAACACATACAATATGTCAATTACCCACACACACACCGACTACATTACAAATGTATTCATTCCTAGATTCAGTAAAAATATATATTTATCTGAAAGTAAACAGTTATTTGATACTATAAAGTGTTGATTTAATTGCTTTGTCTCCAGATGTAAACTGATATATTCTGAAACTGATAAGTGGTGATCACTGTAAAAAAAAAGAACCATAGTATAATATCTGTTCCAAAGCCTCGCTCCCTCCTCAATCAGTGGAGCAGAACCCCCTCATGACTTAAACAACTATCATCCCTTCTATCATCCCTCTCTCATACCTATACCCCCTCCAATTGCCCCCCTCTGGGGAAACAATCTTCCCCACACTAGGAACCGATCCTGGGTCTGGCCATACCCACATGGGGAGACAAATAAATAGAACCATTAAAATATATACATATTTCTATACATATTTTAAATACATACACATTTCTATACATATTTTAAATACACCCCTCTACACATTTCTATACATATTTTAAGTACACCCCTCTTTCTAAACAAATATAATATAAGGAATACCCGAAAAGACTAAAACGAAAAATCACAATACTAAAATCCAAGAATCTAAAAAATAAATATAAAAATAGAATGAAAGCACCCCTACTCTTATTTCAGAAAAGCTGGTCCCCCCTCCTCACATATATACATTAGTAACGACCT
>NC_136485.1:9596660-9614160 GCF_053919585.1 Euprymna scolopes
AATTGTGCAAAAAACTGAATCTCGAACGCACTGACAAATCCTATGGGACATGCGCATACAAACAGATACCCTCATCCAAGCAAGAAGATCGGATGTCGTAATAACAAAATAGAAAGAAAAGTTCTGCTAAATCGTAGACTTTGCTGTTCCAGCTGACCACAGAGTAACTGTACAAAAATAGAAACGGAGCAAATAGACAGACCTAGCCAGAGAGCTGAAAGGAAGATGGATGATAAAAAAATCAAAATAATTCCTATAATAATAAGAGCACTAGGAACAAGTCCGAAAATCTTTGAAAGCACAATGGGGTAAAATGGAATTAGAGGAATAGCGTGAAAGATACAACGAATAATAGTAATGAAAACGGCTGAAATATTAAGGAAACTCCTTGAATGCGGAGACTAATGCACATTGACCACATGCACGGGCTAGACAAGCTACTACAGAGACAAAACATGAAGAAGCGTTACATAAAACCACGATAATTGAGGAGCATATTCAAAAGTTCTCTATCTCGTCCCCAATCCCGTCTCATTACCCAATCACGGGCCCCTATAAATGATGCCAAATAACCGAAACTGGCCAAGGAATGTGGAACAGTTGAGGACAAAGCACTAACCAGACCTCCGCTGGAATGTCTGAAGAGAACTTGGACCTTGGGTGAGACTTATGCCCACTCAAATTACAGTGGAGACCAATGGTCGCTGCTTACGAGGGATCAATAGTAAGCGGCTGTTGCGATGAGGCAAAGTCATTTGCAAATGATATCAGAAGAGATGAAGAGTACTGGAACACTGGAGAAATTTGTTGTCACCTAGCTTCCAGGGAACACCACAAGCTGCTTTCAAGCAGTGGTCTTTTATGACCTGTGTGAAAGCTCCACGTGAGTCAATAATCATTATATACTATAAGAATATTGAAGAAAGAAAAAAATAAACATATATTTTACCACAAGTGGGAAAAACATATTGATGATGGTAAAAGTAGAAAAAGAACTTAGCAATTTAAAGAATCACCCACAAGAAAGTGTACGCCAGGTGCCATGAACCATGATTGAGGATGTAAACTATACTTGACACATATCAGTTTAATATGAAGTCGACGTAATGTTGACTTAAACTAACAGCAGAAAGACAACATGTAACCGAGGCAACAATAAAACACGTATTTCCCAAGCAGATTCTCTACCACGACTAGTGTTCCCCCCAGCCATTTATAATATACTATGGAAATGTCAAGCCAGATATAAGTTTAATAATTCAGACGAAACAATGAACAACGTATGCATATGGCGGACCTGAAACTTTTCGCAGAATAAAGCGAAAGTAGGTACTAAACTATACAATAAACACAACCATAGTTTTCAGTTAATATATTCAAATTACATTTTGAATGTAAACGTGTGCACAACTTTGTTCAAGGAAAGAAACAATCGAAGCAGAGGAAGGTATGGCATCGATACCACCATTTCCATGGAAATAAAACGAAAACTTAAAAACATGAAGACTCATAGAAAATAGACTTATGGATTGAACATGATTAAATGTATGAACACATGAGCAGTATCACAAATAAAATACTCCGGACCGTTCAGAGATTGGATCAAAGAAAAACTGGGACATCTTGACTAGAAAATTAAAAACCTTATGACCATGCACAATGCCCGCTCCCAAAGATTGATGGCAACTTACTCTACGTGAGAAAATACACAACAGACGCTGGTACGTATTGACAACTATGAATTGCACTAAAATAGAATTAGACAATATAAATAACGCAGAATGCAGAAAATATCATCTTGTCGTATATACAAACTTCCGGTAGGGGTTCAAACAATAAATTTTGCCAGAAACCAAGGGTTACGTGCTGAATCTTCCTGTGATAAAGTGACGGCAAACAAAAAAGCACCCATAAGTCGGATGCAGAAGCCCGAGAGATAGCGGCAAAGCGAGTGTCCACATTTTTGCGAAACAGTGCTGATGAAAATGTCGAAGTCATCTAGGCAAAATAAAAAGAGACAGCGACCAAAGAGATGACAATAACAACAACACGAGTGGGTACCAACGCAGTCTTTTATGCACTTTTACCACAACCCGTCTCACGCAGCCATTAGAATTGTCAAGCTCTCATTAAAAACTTATATGTACAGAAACGACATAACCAGCTGCATGTGTTTTTATGTCCATTAACGAGTGTCGTAGTCAAAGCAATGACAACTAATATAATTTTTGAAAGTAAAAAGACTAATACACATCATCACCATCACCATCATCATCACCAACAATTACACTATCATCATCATCATCATCACCATCATCGGAGTTAAATGTAAGAATCTCCACACCAAGGGGCACTGCAATGGAAAATGACAAAGAGCAAAAATACAAAAAGATATTACAAAAAAAAAATAGAAACGAAAACAGCAATACTGACAAGTCATAATAGTAATTAAAGAAAAAAAATGGTCATAGCAACGAAAACACACTTTATCAGACAACTGAATAACTTATGACAGCCGGAAAAAGGCAAGCGATTTAAAACAACTATATAAAAGCAAACGTCGACAAGTCACAAGAGAACACCAAATTAAGGCCCTATTAGCAACGACACAAAACTATAAATAAGGAAATAAGTAAATACACCAAACTAGTCGAAATACATTTAAGAATAGACACGACAAAGACCTATGTAAACAACTGCATCTTTAACAACCAGCAGATACGTATGGTAGTACTTAAAACAGGACATCATAAAATAGCATACACACATCAAATCATCAAAGAAAGAATAGCCATGATACAAGATAAAAGTAAATGCATACACTGTGGACAAAGAGACAGAACAATAAACCATATAATAAGCACATAACCCCAAAATAAGCGAATTCAGCAAACTAGATTAAAAGGAATAATAAAATAGGAGCAAACAAACAGAGAAAACAGTATGAATCCTGTTAAATGCACCGACAGCTATAGTGCAGGACGAACGTCACAGGATCCTCGTGGTTTCAGCAGACTACAAGGTGAAGGTCAAGGAGAAGGAGTATTGAAGCAATTATACAAAACTGGCCCAAGAACTGAAAGGGATATTACGCATTAAGGAAGTACAGATCACACCAAATTTCGTAGGAATACTATAACAATTCGGAAAAACAGAATAGAAGAAATATAGATCAAGTGAAGTCTTTAAATACGCAAGAATGATCATAACAATGATAAACATAGTTGAAATCTTAAGGAAACCCCTTGAAATCACTGACGAATACAGAGGAACTGCAAACGATAAATCTCCATATAGTAACTTCAACAGAAGTAAAACAAAACGTTAGAAAAAGGCGTAATTGAACAAGGTAACTTTATAATTATAAGTTTCCTCTTTAAAGAAAAAGTAACGTAATGTCTGCATCAAGCGAAACAATACCAAATATTCGTGAAAGCTCTAGAAGAATGAAAAGGCGAGGAAAAAAGAAGCACAAACTAGACATTCACTGGATGACTCCAAAGAATATAAAGATTTATTGCGCCCCAAATTTAGATGAGGATAAGGGCCAATTAAAAGTCACTGTAAAACGTATGCTGAAAATAGGCAAATTGATTTACAAATTTAATCGAAGGATATCTTGAGGAATACTGGAAATCTGGGCCCGATACACTTCAGAGAATATTACCGGTTGTGATCAGTAAACAATTGTTAATCATAACTAGTTTGAGAATTACTTCTGAGTAAAACATAAAATAATAGAAATACTAATAATATTAATAATAAAAAACAACAACAACAATAATAATATAATCATATGATGCATATATATATATATATATATATATATATATATATATATATATATACATTTATATCCATGAACGAGGGGCGTGCAATAAGTAATGCCTCTGACCCACTCTCAGTTGTCTGATCTAGCTGAAATTTTGCAGGTGCAATAATTGTTATCTCTGCGGGTTATGTGGCAAATTACAGCTCTGAACTAATTGTTGTTTCTGTGTTACATGTGTTTGAACTTAGTCAGGTGTGAACTGGAGCCTGTTGAATGTCGAGTAGTGATCCGGTTTTTATATTTGAAAGGACGCACACCACAGGAGACTTTTGATGAAACAAAACACACTTATGGTAATAATGCCCCATCATATGACCTTGTAAAACGCTGGCATCGTGAATTCAAACATGGCTGGAAGTTTGTGGAAAAAGCTCCCAGATCTGGTCGCCTCCCTTCTGCCATTGATGAGGCATCTGTCCGTCAAATTGAGGCTGCTATTTTGGAAGATTGGCGCATTTCTATTCGTCAAATATCACAAGATGTCAAATTAGTACCGAGTCTATGGAAACTATCATTCATGACCATTTGCATATGCATAACGTGTCTGCCAGATGGATTCCAAGGTGGCTCACACCATTCTAAAAGCGAGAACGCGTTAAGTGCTCGAGGATGAATTTGGAGATGTGCCAAGAAGATGAGTCAAACTTTTTTAAAAGACTGATTACACAGGATGAAACCTGTGTCCATCACTATGATCCAGAGACCAAAGCGCAGTCAATGCATTGAAAGCTCTTAGACTCACCACCTCCAAAGAAGGAAAGGGTGCAGCCCTCCGCTGGCTAGGTCATGCTCACAGTCTTCTTGGACCAGGACGGAATAGTGATGACAGATTTCCTGGTAAATGGTACAACCATTACAGGACCCTATTATGCTTCACTTTTGAGGAAATTAAGGGAAGCAATCAAAATCAAGAGGCGGGGCAAGATCAGCAAAAGTACCCTCCTCCTGCAGGACAACGCTGTGGTCCACAACTCGAATGTCGCCAGATCAGAAGCACGGGCGTGTGGTTATGAAAACCTTCCCCATTCTCCCTACTGTTCTGACCTTGTACCCTCTGACTTTAACCTCTTCCCAGCGATGAAGGAATGCGTTTCCCAGATGATGCAACCATGATTTCTGAAGTCACGTCGTGGTTGGAGGAGCAACCTGGGTTGTTCTACAAAAACGGTCTCCAGAGCTGCATCAACAGATGGGAGAAATGCATAATTCTAGGCGGCTTCTATGTACAGAAAGACTAATAACTGTGCCAAGTTCCGTTGCTCTGCTACTATGGGAAGTTGGACAGGGCATTACTTATTGTAAACCCCTGTATAACCATATATATACATATATATATATACATATATATATCCATATATATCCATATATATACACATATATATGCATATATATATACATACACACGCATACACACACGTACACACACGCACGCATATATATATATATATATATATATATATAATCAATGAGGAAACACTCGCAAAAGCACTGAGGAAACTGGCAAAGTAGACAGTACCAAACAACGATGGTATACTTGTACACCGATTAAAAAAAAAAAATTTACAACACTACGTGATACGCTGGTACAATAAAATATCTAATTTCGAATGAATATATTTTCGCGCTTTTCGTTTCTCCTGTATATTGTTATTGTGCTTTGCCTTGTTTTAAAAAACGAGTCATAAATAATTCGGAATGTTTTTGCATTATTTCAGAAAACGAGCCAATAAATAATTCGGTATTGTTTTGCCTTATTTCAGAAAACGAGTCATAAATAATTCCCATATATATATATATATATATATATATATATATATATATATATATATATATATATATATATATGTGTGTGTGTGTGTGTGTGTGTGTGTGTGTGTACATCTTGACATTCAAATGAAAATTATCAGAAGCTATTTTCCATTGCAAACTACCGGAGACGAAAAAAGATAATGATATTGTTGGGAATGTAAGCATCGCTTTTGATAAATACCTTTCGTCGTGGTTGCAAGTGTTTCCAGGATTAATAATCAGCTGCATTGTTTCAAAAATAAGGAGGTCAGTTTTTAGTCTAAGAAAACAACAAAAATAATTCGTACCACACAAGAAGAAAACATCATTAAATCTGAGTATTGAGTGAAGAGCATACTCTTCGACTCGTAACATTCACTGAACATTACAGATTATTTTTGTAACTTAAGAGTAATAGACGAACAATAATGCTAATTAAAGTGTAAACGATACAGACCACTGATAATGTTAATTGTATTGCAATAATAATTGATCGATACAAATCTAAACACTTTTACATATATTCGATGCCATAAGAAATGTAGTGTGAGATTTGTACATGTTAAATTGTTCACATTAAATGTAAATAAAAAAAACAAATAAATTCTATGTCAAATATGAACTAACAAATTTAAAAGATTTCTCATGATCTACTAAAAGAGAATTAAAATTTAGCATGGACAACAGGAAGTTATAAATAAGGATGTTTAAACGTATCTAAAATGTGTGAATTTCTATTTATATTCCATATCTATGATAACGTTTCGCATTGATATATAACATGTTGTCTGAAATATTATTCTTAACATGAGATAAAATTCATGAATAAGAATATTATAATACAAATTTATCTACAGTTCGATTGTATCAAAACGATTTAATATATAAAGGGAGCAATTATTTAAAAAAAAAACAAGAATGAAAAAACGAAACTTAGATAAAAAAAAAGCAGAAGATACACAAATATAAACATGTTGTACATAAAATTTCTAAAAGATATAATATCCATTTAAAAAAAATATTGAAAACAATATTTTCCGCTTCTAAATAACATGGCACAGGAGCCATCTAAAAGTAATGTTCTCAATTTTATTAACATATAGGTTATACATGAGTATTGCATATGGCATCGTAATGATGAGTAAACTTATACATTCAGGATCTTAACATTTCATCTCTCTGTTGAGGATATTGACTGTTTGAAAATCTAAGAAAGCAAATCTAGTAATGCAGGTGCGCCCGAAGCAGACATGCGTCATTGTACACCTCGGAGAAAATAAAATTAAACCGATTAACATTCACCGGCGTAAGTTGAACGTTTAGGAAATCAATACAGTAATGTCAGACACAGTTAAGAAATGAGCTCACAGATTACAGAATCGCTGCAGAAATGTGACTGAAGCAGTGAACTTCAGAGTTTACGACAGAGGCACCAGAAAAGGCAAACATGAATAAGAAAAGTTGTGAAGAATAAATGTTGGATCAGTATTGGGCGTTCGCTTGCATAGTAGTGTTTCCATTTTCGTAGCTCTTCAATGTAGCTTTTTGGTTAAAAATAAGAGTTTTATTTAAATAAAGAATCTTGCTTTTATTTGTAAACAACAAAAACAACCTATTTTAACTTTCATCGGAGTGGTACATTCCGAATGTGTTACACATGTGTGTTAATTTAAAGATATTGTAATTAGCATAAATATTCTTAAAGACATATTTCTTTGCTCATAAACAAAGATGGCTACTGAAACATAAGTTCAATGTGGAATCTTCGTTGACATTTTTTCTTATAGCAGTATATTGGCATGCTTTTTATCTAAGAAAATAATTTCTACATTTTCTGAAGCGTGTGTGCACGAATTATTATTATTATTATTATTATTATTATTATTATTATTATTATTATTATTATTATTATTATTATTATTATAGTAATAATAATGACTAGCAGGACCCGTGGAAATTCCACGGTAGTTAAAATCTTTTAAAACACATCAGTAAGAAATTACTAATAAAAATGAACGTATGGAAGCAAGTAGAACAAACAAAGAACTTTAGTTTAAACTTTTATTCAAGGTCAATGCGATCGTAACTGATGCTGTCGATATTTTCAGGAAGTGCTGGTGATTATTGAGGCGGTGACAGGGACGTCGATCAGCTGCTTGGAGTGAGAATAGTGGTAAGTCAGCAGGTTCTTGAGAGTCAGATTGTGAATTTAAAAAAACTGCGTGACATTGCTGACATCGATTTTGTGCAAGTTCTGATGATCCCAATTTATTTAATATTTCAGGACATTTTGGATTACATGTGTGAGTAATGAATAGGTCACAGAAAACTGCCATTGCATCTTGATAAAGCTGTTGTAAATTCCTAGGACTTCCTGTAAATGTAGATGGTAGAATAACTGGTACACCAGAATAATCATCTTTATTCCTTGCTAAATGATCCATTAAGCCAGAATATTGAGCAGCTCTTAGTTGACTTTGATGGCTTTTAATGAAGTTAAATAAGCAACTGTCAACTTTTAAATATGCGATAGACTTTTCTATTCATTTTGAATTTTATTCAATGAAGATTTGGAAATTCACAAATATTTTTTAAGTCGAATTATTGATATAGATTTCAATTAATGCATCACAACTTCCTGGTAATATAAATAGAACACTTTGAATTTTCTGTACAAAAGTTTTTTTCCATAAAAGCATTGTAATCTGTTATAATATTCAGATTCTTGTGTATTACATGCATAGAAAATGAAGTGTTTCTGTAAATCTTACGAAGTACAGTTAAATTTTGATTTTTCGATAATCAAAATGATATGAGGTAGGTTATACCTATCAAATTTATTGCCAATGTTATATAGTTAAAGTTAAGTAAGCTGGCTAATTGGCTATAAAGTAAGTTATTCCGAACTTTGATCTAAAATTTTAATTAAAAAAAAAAGCTTAAAATTTTCTTGTATCTTTTTTTTATATTAAGAAAAATGTAAGCGTTATGCTGAAATAATAAAATGCCATTCTTAATAAGGGGAGAGGGGTTGACTATTCTAAACCTTCACCTAATTAACGATTTAACGAAAAAAATGTTTAAAATGTTCTTGTATCTTTTTTATAATTTTTGGTAAATAAGAAAAACCAATAAACTTTGATAGCACTATTGTAAGAATCATGCTGAGAGCCATTCTTAATATGAGGAGGGTGGTCAACTATTCTGAAACTTCACCTAACAATGTAAAAAAATAAGGGAAAAATATATGTATGAACAATAAATATTTCTTCAGTTAAATAAAATATACTGTAAATCTTTACATAAGGAATAAATATTTATTTAAACCATAATTATTGAAACAAAGTATTTTACTGCATAAAAAAAACTGTTATCGAGAGGAGGGTTAACTATTTTGAATCTTCACCTAAATAGCGATTTAATGAAAAAAAAATTAATGGTCTTGTATCTTTTTTTTTTATAATTTGTTTTAAAATAAGAAAAAAAAAACAACCGGTAAATATCCAGATACGCTACTACAGAACACCGACCACTCTAATTTGTTTTTTTTTTATATGTAATTGAGGTCGCTGACAACGAATGTGATAGTCAAACTTGGGGCAAATTTACCGTTTGCATGGTATTTACCCCTGAACCCACGAACTACTTTCCACCATTTTGCAGCTTCCGTTTATGCTACGCGCATGCACGCTGTAGCATAAATGACGGCTTCACCAAACAAACTACGTTGGGGGGAGGGGATTTTTTTCCAGGACATAATTTTTTTTTTATTTTCAAAAATACATTATAGTACTTTTGGGGTGGAAAATTTAAAATTAGCTGAAAAAGAAATAAAACCAGAAAAGGAAAGCACTCCAAGTTGGAGTAGGGTGGATAATTTATCTGTATTTTTTTTTTACCTGGAACATAGAATTTTCAAATTTTCAAAAAGTAACGCACCGAAATTTCCAATTAGAAGACCATTTAACATTTTCCGAAGATTTTACTGTGTACATTGGGGGCGGGAACGCGTGCCCCAACATCACATCCCCCGCTCGTGCCCCCAATGTACACAGTAAAATCTTCGGAAAATGTTAAATGGTGTTCTAATTGGTAAATGTCGGTGCGTTACTTACGGAAAAACGTTTAACTAAACTGCAAAAGCACCTATTAAGCCACATAAGTTCTATAATTGAACCCCCCCCCGCAAAAAAGAATGAAAAACATAAAGATGTTTGGTGCTTATGTTTTTGTAAACCACATTAAAAACTACGCGAGACAAAAAAAAAGTCCCTCAATTTGTTGTACTTTTCTTTAACTGTAAGTCATTAAAAAAATGTCAGTCCGTAATTTTTTGATTGGTACGCCATGTGAGAAGGCAGTTTGCTAGGTGAAGCAAGTCGTCGTTCATGCTGCAGTGCACGCGCGTAGCGTAAACGGAAGCTGCAAAATGGTGGAAAGTTATTCGTGAGTTCGGGGGTTAATACCATGCAAACGGTAAATTTGCCCCAAGTTTGACTATCGGATTCGTTGTCAGGGATCTCAATTACCTATAAAAAAACAACAAATTAGAGTGGTCGGTGTTCCGTAGTAGCGTATCTGGATATTTACCGAAACTTCACCTTACAATGTAATAAAAATAATGGAAAAATTATTCAGTTAAATAAAATATACTGAAAATCTTTAAATAGGAAATAAATATTTCTTTAAATAAATTAAATCGTAAGTAATGAAAAACTGTTTTATTTCATATTAAAAAAAATTGTTGTTGTTATATTTCATATTAAAAAAAATTGTTGTGTCCATTATTTATAGTATTTAAATATGTATGATCTCTCGGTGGGCATTAAAAGATGAATGCCTGTAAAAGAAGCAAAACAAAACGAACAAAACATAAGTAATAACTATGTAAACAACGTGAAGCTGTATAAATGTTACAGAATCACTCGATTCGGCATTAAATAACACGAAAAAGGATTGATATGCCGTAAAACAAAAACAAAACAGAACAAGACGTAAAATATGTTTTGACTCTATATTTGCGAATGGTGACTTTGGTGATTTATTTAATAAAGTCATTCTTGACTTTTGTAACATGTATTTCTAAACATATTTTTTGTTGTGTAAGGCTCACTCAAAAGTAAATAAAAAAACATAAAGTGGCACAGTAAAACAAACGTACTCGTAGCATTAAATGTAAAAAATATATTTATTACTGAAAAAATAGATTAAGCGTTCCTACAATAATAAACAGAAGACATCGTTAAAATGTAAGTAAAATACTATACTACATTTATTATTCAAACTGGAACGATACCTTCTATGCATAATTGTCTTTAAAATAATCCGGAACCATAAATAGACAGTTATTATTATTATTATTATTATTATTATTATTATTATTAGTATTAGTATTATTATTATTATCATTATTTTCGGGAACTTTTGGAAAATAAAAGGGTTAATGATTTTAACTGATAAAGATTGAACAATAAAGGGAGATAATTCACATTAATTAATGTTTGCGATGAGTATGACGTGACATCGTACGGACAAGCAAATTAATATATAGATAATCGTTTATTTCTGCATAATGAAACGGATCAGTAAAAATATATTTCACTTTTAACATGCTGGAACAACTGTTTTGCATGGAAAAATAAATATCAGAATCTTAAATCATAATTATTCTGTTATTTTAATATATATATATATATATATATATATATATATATATATATATATATATATATATATTATGATTTTCGTAAAGGTAAAACAACTTTTTTAAGGCTATCGTGAAGGGAAGACGTATTCCTTCGGAATGCATTTTATATTAAAAAAAAGATAAAGGAGAAAAGGAAAATGGATAGCGACTAAAAAATTAAAGTAGGGAAATAAAGGAAGAAAAAAAATCCAAACGAGTCATCAAAATTGGAATCGAGGGATTTATTTTTTAGTAATTTGTTTTCCTTAATAATAAAATCTAAAAAAGAGATGGGAGCAAGAGCAATCCTATGTGAATGAATTTTTAAAGCCTGATTACGCTCAAACCCAATAAGCAGTCCTTTTGCTAACAAAGAGAAGGCTTCCTAAGGCGAACGTGAACAGTCTCCAAGACCTTTTGATGATATACGGAGTGAGCTCGACTCAATACGGAGAAAGATTCGTTGCACAATCCCAGTATTTATTAAAGTGTTCCGTTATAGCGGATCCATATGTGTTGTTTACAGCGTCGGTAGGTAGGAATGTACCATTCTTGATTTTACTCGGTACATGTTGTTGTATGTGACTTTCCAATTTTATAGACGTTCGTCGTATGTAGTCGGCACCGCAGCCACATTTAAATGAATAAATAGCATTACTAATATGATGATGGGGTAGAACATCTTTTTTATTGGAAGCCATTAATGGTTTTGTATTATACACAGTACGAACATTTGAAGCAAAATAACATCCTTCAACAGTTTTACTAATTTGTTTGTTGAACTTTTTACTTACTTTCTCCAGCCACGGCAATCGAATATACACCGGACATTTATCCACCATATTGGGGTTTATTCGTAAAAAAATATGCTCTTTTTCTTTTAATGGTGGTTTCAATAACATCTAAAGGATACCCATTATTGGACAAAGCATCTGTAATTGTATTTTAATCATCATCCAATTTTTCCGCCGAGCAGTTCCTTAGGGCACGATGTGTTAATGTCCAAATAAAATTATATTTGCGCTTGTTAGGGCAGAATGAACCCCAGCGTGTATACAGCCCAGTGAATGTTGATTTCCGATAAATCGATGTAAGGTAACTAGATGGAGTTTCCGTTACCAAAACATCGAGAAACGCCAGAGCGGAATTATCTTCACTTTCATACGTATACTTTAACGCCGGGTGTATACTGTTTAGTAAATGAAAAAATCGTTTGCCTCCGAATTACTATCAAATAGACAAACCGTGTCGTCAACATATCTAAAATAGACCAATCGTTTTATGGGTCCGGGCATTAATGTTTCCTCATAGAGGCTTACAAATATGGGTGCCAATGTAGGTTCCAACACGGATCCCATAGGCGCACCATCAATTTGCCTGTACATTACATCATTAAAGCTAAATTCAACGGATGTAACGGCAAATTTAATTAGTTCAACAAATATGTGTTTAGGAACGGAAGGTGTTGGACTTTTGCTGCGATATAAAAGTCAGCACAAATACCTATCGTTTCTAAAACTGGGACGCAAGTAAATAAATTGCTGATATCATACGAACACATAAATTTTTTTGTACTCGTTGATTTTTGCATGTAGTCAATGAAATGTAATGAATCTTTCAGACAGTATTTACTAGAATAATTTGATATTGGCCGAAAAATATTGAAGATCCATTTTGCAACCTTCTGTTGTGAGGACCCTACCATAGATAGAATGGGTCTTAAGGAAATATCCGCTTTGTGTGTTTTGGGTAGGCCATATAGTCTTGGACGGAGAGAGCCCGGGGGGGGTCTAATCTGACTAGGTACCTCAGAAGAATGTAAACCACTTTTTCCTCATTTAACTAATTTTTTTCTGAAATTTAGATTCTAGTGTACCCCTGGTATCATGGGTGTCAACAGCGCCTAATTTAACACATTTGTCATTATCGCTTAATATAAGTGACATTTTGTTGACGTATTCCTCATGATTCATTATGACTACCCGCACCCTTAATCGGGTCTAGCTATTACGAAGGATCTAATTTTACGTAGAGATTTAATGACGTGAAGGTGTTCATTACGCCATTTAACTCTGAATGGGATACTTGTGCACAAGCGTAACTGTGGGCAAGGTTGTTAAAATTTGCTTTTAAGTCCCTTAATTTATTCATGGTTGCTATGCCGACTACGTAGGTCGAACGTCTTTAAAATTGGAAAGTCCCATACAACATGTACCGAGCAAAATCAGGAACGGTACATTCCTACCTACCGACGCTGTAAACAACACATATGGATCCGCTATAACGGTACAATTTATTAAATATTGGGATTGTGCAACGAACTTCAGCATCGACTCTTTCTCCGTATTGAGTCGAGCTCACTCCGTATATCATCTAAAAGTCTTGGAGACTGTTCACGTTCGCCTTAGGAAGCCTTCGCTTTCTAAGCAAAAGGACTGCTTGTTGGGTTTGAACGTGATCAGCCTTTAAAAATTCATTCACATACGATTGCCCTTGCTCCCGTCTCTTTTTTAGATTTTATTATTAAGGAAAACAAATTACTAAAAAGACATTCACTTCGGATTTTACCATGCAATTGGGATGAGAATTTTTATATCCTTTTCATTAACTTTCCTTACTCTATGACATTTAAATATTTGAAAAAAAACTTTTAATTGTGATTTTCTATGTTTACCTGACTTTAGCAAATAAGATGTAAACCATTATAATTATTTGCTAATATTTTCTCCTCTTGGTAGACATTGAAATCCTATAGAATAAGGCGTTAAAATGTTTCAAATGTATTCTTTGTCTTACATAGAATAAGAAAAAATCTTTTGAAATTTGATTTGAAATTTAACCATTTCATATCATAAACTTTTAAATTTATTGAATGACGGAAATTTTTTATATATATATATATATATATATATATATATATATATATATATATATATATATATATATATATATCATGATTTTCTTGGGGCACAAAACGTTATTAAGACAATCATGAACGGAAGGCGTGTTCCTTCGGAATTCACTTTATATTAAAAAAGAGCAATCGTATGGGGATGAATTTTAGAAGCCTCTAAAACAATTCATCCCCATACGATTGCTCTTACTCCCGTCTCTTTTTTAGATTTTATTATTAAGGAAAACAAATTACTAAAAAATAAATGCCTCGATTCCAATTTTGATGAGTGAGGGCGAAACATGTCAATTGACTCGTTTGGAGTTTTTCTTCCTTTATTCCCCTACTTTAATTTTTTAGTCGCTATCCATTTTCCTTTTCGCCTCGGTCTTTTTTTTTAATATAAAATGATTGCCTTTATATATATATATATATATATATATATATATATATATATATATATATATATATATATATATATATATATATATATATAATACGCATTGACTGCGTTTAAAGTCAAATTTTCCAAGCTATTTTTTAAAAAATAATCAAGTGTTTATTTTTAAGGAGTATATTTAGGAGTAAAATTCTCTTGTGAATCTTGTGTTTTTCTCATTTTCTTCGCCATGATTTTCAGTTAAAGAAAGTTGGATAAAGAGTCCACGTGATTTTATAATGTCGGATAGGTTGCGTTTGACTGCGCGATTTGCAATTTTGGGGGTGTTTTTATTTTTTATATCCGTTATAGGTGTTGGCTGAAATTTGAAAAATAAAATACGTATTGAATACGTTTAAAGCCAACATTGAAACTCCAAATTTAAAAAAAATGAACAAATGGTGTAGAAAAACAGAAAAAAGCACAAGACTTACAAAATGAGTTTTAATCCGAAATATATTTCTGTTAAAATAAACACGTGCTTATTTTTATTTAAATCGCGCTGTAGTTTTGGCTTCAACGTATTAAATTCGTATTTTATTTTCAAATTTAAAACAACGCTTCTAATGCATATGAAAAACTATCAAGAATATATATATATATATATATATATATATATATATATATATATATATACACACACACACACACACACATATGAGAAAATATGGAAACGCAATTATATTTCATCTTTTATTCATATCAATCGTTTTATTCATACCCATCCTTTAATTTATGAAGCTCGACATGACTATAGATAATTGACAAAAGTCTATATTTCACATTGTAAAATCTTGTCCATCTTACCGTTTATTTTTTATGTATGTTGACAGTTAAATAGTTTACAGCACTTGTTTCCTAGCGCAGAATAATTCCTGTAATTATTACGCCCATTTTATTTAATTTATTGCGCCCTTAACTCATCAGAAGAAAAGGAACTCATCAACTTTTAAAGAAAATAAAGGAGTATTGGTATGATTAAAAATGCGAAAACCAGAAGTGAAATTGCAATTCTGTTTTCTTTGAATCACACACACACACACATACACACACACACACACACACACCCATTATGAGAAAAAAACGAAAGCAATATTTTTCTGGTTGTTCTAACCGACAGAAATTTATATTTCTCTTTGGACGCCGACTCACCCACCCACAGAAGTTAATAAACGTTAAAAACTGATTTGAACAGTCATGAATATAATGGAAGGATTTTTATCTACGCCAATCTTAAATAAAAAATAATTACCTTCAAACTTGCGTGGATCACATCACAGTCTTTTTAGACGTTTAATCGACTATACAAAAGATTGTGAAATAATAGTACGTTCTACAAAAACTATCTTATAGAAGCGCTCTCGTTGTCAATCGGTTGCTTTTAATAGTTTCTCTAGTGGTTTGAGAATCATTTTCACATTGAAAACCACAACAACAGTTGATTGTTAAGGCATATGACTTTTGTGAGAAGGATTTTATAGAAATGCCGACACATACTTTTAGACTTGAACGCTTCTCTATATTTTATTAGTGCTCATTTTTTATGTATATTTTAATTCTGCTTTGTCTCTGAAAGACTGACTAATTTGAATACAACATGCAATGCCTAGGGGCAATTTTTGACGGATGGTGAAAACGCAGCTTGAGCTTAAACAAAGTGAGGAATGAATGCTTTTTTCAACGCAAGGAATAATAAGACAATGCAAAACGCCCATAGAAAGTATAGCGACGGGTGTTCCTCTTTTAATTTCAGAAGAAACAGGAATAGCTATGTAGGCCTTAAGTAAAAATTAACCTCATCAAAAATACACATATGAAGTGAAAAATAAAGAAAGCATCTCAATTAAGCTATTGACCAACAATTAAAAGCATTACGCTATGCCTCAGAACTCTTTAAAAAGTTTTCTGAACTAATAAGAAGACTACGCAGACACTATTAAATCATTTTACCGCTGATTTCGATCGAACTAAATGCGCGCTGCGTTCTTAATCAGAAACTCTAAGCTTCGGAATAATTTTCAAAGTGAAGAAATAAATGCAGAAACCGCACGAGAATTTTACGTTAATTTACCCAAGTGCTGAAATACTATAATCTCTTCTCTCTATAGAATTACCACCTTTTCTCTACGTAGCCTAACAATTCTTCTATTGTTTGCCAAATAAATTGAATTAAAGTTTACCTCTTGCTCTATTGATGTCTTTTACAAATATCAAACATAACAATCAACTTGAGTCGTTATTCTCATTATCCAGTTTATTGTCGATAAATAAGCGGAGTTTGGGATCGACCGCAATGCGCAAATGTAAAGGTGAATTATATAAAGTTCCAAATATTATTAAAAAAAAAATTAGTAAAAGTATTATGAAATTTGCTGAGTCTTTGTCAAGTAATCCATAAAAGGCAAAACATAAAAGGGGAATAAGAAACCGTTTTATATAATAAAATTATTGGTAGGAGAGCATTCATGAAACATATGTACTTATGAGTGAATTCGACCACATGTAATAACCGGTTACAATAGGAGCGAATAGAATGGATCACAAATGAGTGGCATTCATATCCAGGATGTGACCAGGACGATAACTCAATGACTTGGCCATTTCGGTGGCGTTTTAGCTGTCGGACTGTGTTTTGTTTTGAGAAGCAAAGGAGATCTATTATCATAGATCTTGTCTCCCAGCTTTCGAGATAAGCAATTTATTGCTTGATTTTTAGGCGCCCTTACCAGGAATTGCCGACACGGTTAATCGATTATAGTTTTGTCGGAGAAGAGCGTTCTTTTTTAAGGGCGCTGAACCACCTTTCCTTTTATCCTATCACGGTGAGAGAAAGATAAATACCATGACCCACATGTGACTGGT